>NC_065447.1:236804143-237106058 GCF_917563875.1 Diabrotica virgifera virgifera
TGAACCAAAACATATCCAGATATCGTATAGGAATCCGTAAAAAAAACGGTGATGGTGCTTTTTTACTTGGCTAATTGACTGTTCAGCGCAAAGCAGTTGGAATTTAAAAAGAAAAAAGGCTTACTATGACGCAGCTTTAGCTCAAGCGAGATATTATGAAAACATTTGTCATGGGTACAGAATCCGGCAAACCAAGGGGGTCGCCAGAATTTCCGGTGACGTGCGTTTTGACAATATAGGACATTTCTTAACAAACACCCCTGATAGAAAAAAAAAGAGATGTGCAGCTGAAAACTGCAAATCCATCATGTGCAAAATGTGTACTAAATGGAAAGTTGGAGTATGTATAAGTAGCAACGTTCATTTTCACACACGATTTTAATTTAATATTCACTTTTTTAACTAATTAAAAACAATTCATGTTTTCTAGCATGTGCTTATTTTTTGATCCTACAGGAGACTAGCGTTGCCATATGGCAACATGCTATTTTGAGAAAAATAGATAACAAACATAATTATAATCAAGTATATTCAAATGGGAAATAAGCCACAATTTTCCTAAAAATGATTTTATTAACGTTTCGACGCCCAAGTCGGGTGTCGTTGTCAAAATACAAAATAATACTTTTATTATTATTTTGTATTATTTTGTATTTTGACAACGACACCCGACTTGGGCGTCGAAACGTTAATAAAATCATTTTTAGGAAAAATTGTGACTTATTTCCCATTTGAATATACTTGATTATAAAAATGCCACAAGAAAATAGCTTCAGAAAAACATAATTATTTCTTGTTGTTTTAAGCATTACTAATAATTTACTTAATAATTTGTTTACAATTATTCTAATTTAAAAAAATTTAAAACTCCGTCCTTGATGGGTTAAACTACATTCAATAAGATTACAGTCGGAAAAATGAAAGAATACCAATGAGCGATCATATCAACCACATATTATTAAAATAACTAATAATCTATCTCTCTCGTTTGTTATTTATAGAAAAAAAAAACAGCAAATACAAAATATGTGATTGATATGATTGTTCATGGGTATTCTTTCATTTTTCCGACTGTATGTGTCTAAAATACATAATTTTATTGAATCCATTACATTAAAACGCAAATAACTTGAAAACTACTTACCCTATCGCATTGAGACAACAGGATGATATTTACGTAAAAAGTAACGAAGCATAAAAAACATGCTGAAATGACTATTACGACAGTGGCGTAGATTGTAAGGGAGAAAGGGTCGAAAAGGAAGTATATATCCCTACAGCACGCCTCTGGTAACAGCGGAAAACTATCTTTTAACACTAGTTTAAGTATCTTAACATGAGTAAACTGTGTGTCAAGCTTGAACAAAAAATATTAAAAGGTGCTTTAACAATGGGCTAAAATCCTTTTAGAACATTTGTAATAAAACACTCTCAGTAAGGTAGAATATTTTATTTAAGTGTTTTGGGTTAAATCTTCGTATTTGGTAATAAGATTTTTTCAGTTCCGATATGGACAATTGTTAATGAAACACCCTGTATATGCGCGGTCGGTACGTGCGCTCTTCCTTCCCTATTATACGCATGCGCTGCGGTCTACCGCTTAAAACCACCTTTAAATGCGTTTTTCTCGAATGCTAAGAAAATGCCAAAAAATATGAGACGAAAATTCATTTAAACATTTCAAAATATTAAATTGTATATATTTTTTTTTAATTCCTTCGTTCAATCACAGCTAAGGGAATTCTAACTGTAAGAAAATTTTCAAATTTTTGATTTCAGATGAACCTGCACCGAAATATTCTCCCTATCGCAAAAAAAGGCTGGACGAGGAAAACTGCAGGAAAATTCGACAATTTTCAATACTTTTAGCTGAAATTTTTTTTACAACTTATTCACATGCAAGTCTTTGCTGCGTGTAAATTCGAAATAAAATAGACCTTTGGTTTTTAAAATACAACTATTTGAAAAACTTGTCTTTTTTTCTTCAAGACCTATGTAACTCCTTAATCTCTAAATTCAAAGAACAACGTAACAATATTATCAATGAAACATTTGACATAAATTGTACATCTTTATTCCTTGATTTGGCAGTTCTGCTGTATAACTAAAACGAAGCAATTAGTCTTTTAAATACTGTTTGTCCTAACACTTCTCATCAAATTGTGATTAATAATCGAGTAAGATATTTTTATTAAGCTAAAATTGATTTATTAAGCTAAAAAGAGCCTTTGACTCGATCACTAACCGCTCCTGATCATATAAACAAATATGGTTCCTTCTATACCTCGTGCCTATGCAAGAATTGAGCAATTATCTTTTTTTATCGCAAAAATAGTTTAATCATCATCCCTGGGACATCAGAAATACGTTTGTCGCTTAAACGAAGATACTAGCGTTGAGCTTCAATGGGCAATTATACCAAGTGGACCACATTGTATTCTATTGAAAAATGTGTAAGTACTACAATTAGCTAAAGTGGAAAAATCATTATTCAAATTGATAATTTAACTGTAGGTTATACTTTGTGAGACCCCGTTCACAGTCTTTGATTTTAGCACATCGTTTTCGTAAGACAGCACAGTTTCTTTTCCGTTTTCAAAAATCCTAAAACAAAATAATATATTATTACAACAACATTTTGAGATCTTTCGGAACAACAGCTTATTTAATACAGTCACACACAGCCACAATCCCGTATCCAGGACTGTGGCGTTTTTTACCTAGTGCGCATGACATGGACATGTCCATGTCGTTGATCGAGTTAAAATGTATGAGCATATGCCTGCAATGACGCAACATACGTTTTATGTAAAAACATTCCCTAATCTCAGAAATAAGAGTTACATTAAAAAAAATTCAAAGGTAATCAGTTGACTGCAAAGAACAATTCTCAATTTCTCGGCAAATATTAAAATCTAGTGATGCAACCAATATACAGCTCTATAAAGAGCTGTGGAGTTAACAGAGACAGTAACATCAATGGTTACCAGGATTACAAACGAGGAAGTGGCTCAAGGGCTTCAAAAAATAAAGAAAGGAGAAGCAGTCGGACCAGATGATATTCCTGGGGAAGTATGGAGAGCATTGGGAGAGATAGGAATAAGTTGGCTAGCAGGTCTATTTAATAGAATTATGGAAGTTGGACAAATGCCAGACGAATGGAGAAGCAGTATATTAGTACCTGTCTACAAAAACAAGGAAGACATACAACAATGTACAAACTACAGGGCTATAAAACTACTTAGCCACACCATGAAAATATGAGAGAGAGTAATTGATAGACGGATACGTGAAGAAACCGAAATATCCGATAATCAATTTGGCTTTATGCAGGGCAGATCAACAACAGATGCAATTTTCATTGTAAGGCAACTGATGGAAAAATACAGGAATAAAGAGACCAACGCTCATATGGTATTCATTGATCTTCAGAAAGCATATGATAGAGATCCTCGAGAGATTCTGTGGTGGGCACTCAATAAGAAAGGAGTCCCTGGCGAATATGCAAAGATTGTGAAAGATATGTATGAGGGAGTAATGACTAGTGTTAGGACAGGTGTGGGAGAGACTGATAAATTTCAGGTGAAAGTAGGATTGCACCAAGGCTCGGTGCTTAGTCCTTATTTATTCTCATTAGTTTTGGACCAGATAACAGCGAAACTACAGGGTAGCATTCCATGGTGCTTAATGTATGCTGATGATGTAGTGTTAGTAGGAAATAGTGAAAACTGGAACAGTGGAGACAAGCTCTGGAGGAAAAAGGTTTAAAACTTAAAAAAAAATTAAATAAATATTGTAAAAGATAAATGCAGATTTCTGTTCATATTCGGTTCAGATTTGGATCACCATCTCCATATAGCCATTTCAGCATCCTCATGGCTCATCAGTGAAGCTATGCATGGAGATGATGGTCCAAATCTGAACCGAATATAAACAAAAATCTGCATTTATCTTTTCCATTTTTACTCAGTTCTGAGTATTTCGAAACTGTCTTTCGGTCCTTTTCCTAGACGAAGAGAAGGTAAATGCGTGGCCTAAGTGTCCTTTTTGCTTTCTCCTATTTTCGTCGTCTGTGATTATATATTGTAAAATCCGAAGATACGGGATGCAGCCAGAAAGCAGTTTATTAACGAAGAGTCTTGGATTTAAAATATTGTTTACTGTATTTTATTTCAATTATTCTAATTGTTTAAAAGGTAGTAAACTTTGTATCTAGGGCTTTTCGTTTTCCTCTTAATAAATATTGTAAATTCGCAAAGTAAGAGATCTTGAAGAGGCCTAGCTCTTCGAAACGTTGTATCTTGTTCTGCAATTGTAGGACCCACTAGACATATTGATGAAGTCTTCTGAAGACATTCGAATGGAAATTTTAAAATGAAAACAGTCCATATCTCCCAACAGACTTTACGACTTAAAAACAACCTCTTTATCCAATGGCTTTTTAGGTTTTTTTTTAAATTTATTTCTATTGTAATAAATTGAATAAGAAAAAACGTTCCATCAGCTAGAACCAGATTCTCTGCTTCCAAGGTCAGACGAACACTGAAATAAAATGAGTAGGCCATGGGAACGCGGCGAATAGGGCTTTTCATCGATTGTCATTTGTTTCGAGCTTCTGTCATGTGTCACCTAATATTAATATATCTACGTCATACGTCTTTGGTTTGTATCATTGGTATACGCTGTGAGCTCGTACGTAGAGGGGATATTTACAAATTCGCGAGCGCCTGTAGTGACAAGTCTGTAAACCTTTACCGGAAATTTGACATAAATGTCAAAGTGATTAATTTAAAATTAAAATTAAAAACATTAATTATAAAAAATATTAGTTGGTCAAAGCTGTGGTATATATTTTTAACTTAAATATACTTACGTTTTCAATACTGAATTTATGTTTTTTTAATGTTCCGTAATATGTAATTATAAATCAATCTTAGCGCCATCTACACGATAATTGTGAAAGTATCCGAAGTAAGAAATTAATATTTTATCAATAGAACGTCAAAATGATTAGCAAAATCTTAAAAAAATCGATTAAAATTTGATTAATTTTTTGCGTTGTAAATATTAAGCGATAACAATTAAATAATAAATTTAAAAATTACCGGTGAAAGTTGAATTAGTAACCGCTAGGAGCGACACCAGCGAAGCTCAGAGCGTATATACCAATAACGTATGACGTAGATATATTAATATTATGTGACACATGACAGAAGCTCGAAACAAATGACTGTGAATGAAAAGCCTTATAGAACGAACACTTCGAATAACCTAAGATGCAAAGAGAAAATGCTCTATAGCCCGATCAGGGAACACCAAATTTTACGAAAAACTCCAAAAAAAATAAAGGAAAGATGAAAATTTGGGAATAGGTAGTTGAAATTATATACATAAGAAAAAGTTTACAATTCTACATTCCCTCCATTTTACAAAAATTGGGAAATACGGGGTGAAAAATATTTTCTCGGGAGTGAAAAAATCATCATCATTCTCTTTGCCTTATCCCTATGCGGGGTCGGCTTCCCTAATTGCATTTCTCCACACAATTCTATCTTGGGCCATATCAATGTTAATCCCCTTTACCAACATGTCCCGCCTTATCGTCTCCCCCCAGGTCTTCTTTGGTCTTCCTCTCCTACTCCTTCCAGGAATCTGCACTTCAGCTACTCTTCGTATTGGGTGGTTAACGTCTCGACGTTGAACATGACCAAACCATCTTAACCTATGCTCTCTCATTTTGGCATCAATTGGTGCCACACCTAGACTTCCCCTAATATACTCATTTCTAATTTTATCCTTCTTTGTCACTCCACTCATCCATCTAAACATTCTCATTTCCGCCACATGCATTCGCTGTTCCTCTTTCTTTTTCACTGCCCAACATTCAGTTCCGTACATCATAGCTGGTCTTATGGCTGTTTTATAGAATTTTCCCTTCAGCTTCATTCGAAATTTTTCTGTCACACAACACACCTCTCGCTTCTTTCCACTTCATCCATCCAGCCCTAATTCTACTGCATGCATCTCCATCTATTTCTCCATTACTCTGTAATACCGATCTTAGGTACTTAAAACTATTGCTTTTTACAATCATTTCACCATCCAAAGATACCATTTTATTTGTAGTAGCTCCATCTTTAAATGAACATTCCAAATACTCTGTTTTTGTCCTACTAAGTTTTAAACCTTTTTCCTCCAGAGTTTGTCTCCACTGTTCCAGTTTTTGTTCTAAGTCTCTTTCACTATTTCCTACTAACACGACATCATCAGCATACATTAAGCACCATGGAATGTTACCCTGTATTTTCGCTGTTATCTGGTCCAAAACTAATGAGAATAAATACGGACTAAGCACAGAACCTTGATGCAATCCTACTTTCACATGAAATTTATCAGTCTCTCCCACACCTGTCCTAACACTAGTCGTTACTCCCTCATACATATCCCTCACAATCTTTACATATTCACCAGGGACTCCTTTCTTATTGAGTGCCCACCACAGAATCTCTCGAGGAACTCTATCATATGCTTTCTCAAGATAAATGAATACCATATGAGCGTTTGTTTCTTTACTCCTGTATTTTTCCATCAACTGCCTTATAATGAAAATTGCATCTGTTGTTGATCTACCCTGCATAAAGCCAAATTGATTCTCGGATATTTCGGTTTCTTCACGTATCCGTCTATCAATTACTCTTTCCCATATTTTCATGGTGTGGCTAAGCAGTTTTATAGCCCTGTAGTTTGTACATTGTTGTATATCTCCCTTGTTTTTGTAAACAGGTACCAGTATACTGCTTCTCCATTCGTCTGGCATTTGTCCAACTTCCATAATTCTATTAAATAGACCTGCTAGCCACCTTGTTCCTGTCTCTCCCAATGCTCTCCATACTTCCCCAGGAATATCATCTGGTCCTACCGCTTTTCCTTTCTTTATTTTTTGAAGCGCTTGAGCCACTTCCTCGTTGGTTATTTTGGTGACCATTGCTGCTACTGTCTCCGTTGACTCTACAGGCTGTCTGTCAAATTCTTCATTTAATAAGCTGTCAAAGTACTTTCTCCATCTCTTTTTGACATCCCTTTCGTGAACTAGTATTTTATTATTTTCATCTCGGATACATCTAATCTGATTAAAATCTTTTGCTTTCTTTGCTCTCTGTTTGGCTATTTTATATATCTTCGTTTCGCCTTCCCTGGTATCAAGTTGATCGTATAGGTTTGAATACGCTTCTGCTTTAGCTTTTGCTACTGCTACTTTCGCTTCCTTTTTGGCGACCATATAGTTTTGAAGATCTATGTCCGATCTGGTTTCTTGCCACTTTTTATATAATTTTCTCTTCTCTTTTATTTTTCCTTGTACTTCATTTGACCACCACCAAGTCTCTTTATCCTCAAACTTCTTAACTGACGTTTTCCCAAGTATTTCAATAGCCGTCTCTCTAATAATATTGGCCATTCTTCCCCAAATTGTATTAGGGCTTCCTTTCATGTTCCAACATATTTTTTCTACTATTCTTTCCCTGAATAGACCTTCCTTCTCATCTTTTAGCATCCACCACTTGATTTTTTGTGGTCCTCTCCGATATTTTTGTTTAGTTTCGCTTTTTACTTCGATGTCTAGAACAAGCAGCTTATGTTGTTGGCTTACTGTCTCACTAACTATTACCTTGCAGTCCTTGCATTCACGTATGTCTTCTTTCCTTATCATGAAGTAGTCTATTTGGGATTGATGTTGTCCACTTTTGTAGGTAATAAGTTGAGTTTCTCTCTTTTTAAAGAATGTGTTAACAATGTGAAAAAATATACGTTCAAAATAGACCCGGAATTGGAAAAATGACTAATTCTAAGCAACTTTTGTTCTATGGAGTTTTTTCACTAAGTCAATACTTTTCAAGTTATTTGCGAGTGAATATGTTTTAAACATTTTTAACAAAAAAAAAACATGTTTTTGGACGGTTTTTCGCAGATAATTCAAAAAGTAAGTATTTAGCGAAAAAATATTTTTATAAAAGTAAAAATATAGCTTATAAAGAATTGAAAAAAATGGTGTACACGTGAGGTCTGTAGACCCAGTAAAAGCAGAGTTGTAGCTAATGAAAAGTAGGTTTTTCTTCGGCAAATTCCAAATCGAATATTTCATTGTGATATAACCAAAAAACAGAGCACTTTTAGGGGAAAATTCATTACAACTTTTTTAAAGTGTTTAGGTTTATTTTTGGTTTTTTTTTTAAACTTCCAACATTAAAAATAAGTGAATTACGCTCAAAATATTGTTGGTCCCTTTTATTTTTTGGTACAAAAATCGCGAAAATCACCCCCTAATTAGCTTCCCAAATAAAATTAATCGTTATCGCTTCACAAGTTACTTTACTTATGTATTGTTTATATCTATATGTTTCATTGGTTCAAAGTGCTCATTTTTGAAAAAAAATTGGGTTTAAAATAAAACATTTTTCTTAATTTTGAAAAAAAATGAAATTGTTCATGGAATTAACTTAAAAATTATTAGTAATAGCAAAAATCTTAAAGAGTAATAAAATTTACGTTTTGCTTTTCTGAATGTTTTTGCTTTTTTGTTTTCTTGTTAGACAAAAATTGGTTATGCTATGGCTGTTCAAAATTTGCCTAAACTCGTGATTAGTTACTCGTTCAAGCCATTTTAACTACAGCTTTTTCAAAGATAAGCACTTTGAACCGATGAAACTTACAAATCGTATAAATAATACATAAGCAAAGTAACTTGTGAAGTGGTAATGATAAAATTTATTTGTGATGCTAATTAGGTGATTTTCGCGAGTTTTTTACCAAAATATAAAAGGGACCAACAATATTTTGAGCGTAACTCACTTACTTTTAATGTTACAAGTTAAAAAAAAAGCAAAAAATAAACCTTTTTTTAAACACTTTAAAAAAGTTGAAATGAATTTTCCCCGAAAAGTGCTCCGTTTTTGGGTTATTTCACAGTGAAATATTCGATTGGGAATTTGATGCAGAAGAACCTACTTTTCATTAGCTACAACTATGCTTCTACTGGGTCTACAGACTTCAAGCATACACCATTTTTTTCAGTTTTTTATAAGCTATATTTTTGCTAAGAATATTTTTTTCGCTGAAATACTTTTTGAGTTATCTCCGAAGAACCGTCTAAAAACATGATTTTTTCTGTTAAAAATGAACTATTCACTTGCAAATAACTCGAAAAGTATTGACTTAGGGAAAAAAACTCTATAGAACAAAAGTGTCTTAGAATTAGTCATTTTATCCAATTCCGGACTTATTTTGAATGTATATTTTTCACCTTCGAGAGGGGGGTATTCCTTTCTATTTTTGTAAAATGGAGAAATGTAAATGGAGAGATGTAGAATTGTGAACTTTTTCTTATACCGGGTGTCCACTTATATTTCCCCCATTTTAACTGCCTATAACTTCTAAACGGCTTAAGATAAAAATATGCGGTTTTCGCTGAAATGTTTTATTTTAGTAAAAGTTTTGTCTAAATGGATTGAATTTTTTATATCGCTGTTAAATACGAAAATAAAAATGGCGGAATTTTGAAAAAAACGTTGTCGACTTTATGTTTTTTATGTTTATGTTAATGGAACACCCAGTATATTTTTTGTAAATTGAAAAAAAGGTCATTCACCTATCTAGCGATATAAAGTTTTTCAAAATCGGTTGTCAAATCACTGAGTAATTAATCTTTAAAATGAGAGGTGCAACGTGGATATCACATACCTAAATAACATAACAAAGCAAATTGATATTGTTATGAGATTTCCACCTTGCATCTCTCATTTTAAAAATTGATTGCTCAGTCATTTGACAACCGATTTTAAAATTTTTTTATCGCTGGATAGGTAAATGATCGTTTTTTCAAGTTTTTAGGTAAATGGCCATTTTTTATATCGCCTTGAAATAAAAAATGGCGGATTTAAAAAAACGTTGTTAACTTTTTTTATTAAAACACCCAGTATATTTTTTTGTAACTTGAAAAAAAAACGGTCATTTACTTATCCAGCGATATAAATTTTTTTAAAATCGGTTGTCAAATGACTGAGCAATTAATTTTTAAAATGAGAGATGCAATGTGGAAATCACATATTACTATCATAATATCAATTTGCTTCGTTATGGTATTTAGGTATGTGATATCCACGTTGCACCTCTCATTTTAAAAATTAATTACTCAGTGATTTGACAACCGATTTTAAAAAACTTTATATCGCTGGATAGGTGAATGATATTTCTTTCAGTTTACAAAAAAATATACTGGGTGTTCCATTAAAAAAAAGTCAACAACGTTTTTTTTTCAAAAATCCGCCATTTTTCTTTTCGTATTTGAAAGCGATATAAAAAATTCAATCCCTTCAGACAAAACTTTTACTAAAATAAAACACTTCAGCGAAAACCGCATATTTCTATCTTGAGCCGTTTAGAAGTTATAAGCAGTTAAAATGGGGGAAAATATAAGTGGACACCCGGTATAATAATAAACAATTTCAACTACCTATTCCCTAAATTTTCATCCTTCCTTTATTTTTTTGGGGTCAGATTGTTCTTTGGGGTCAGATTGGGACTACTAGTCAAGACGCACCTTTACAGGTTGTAATTCAATATATACTCACTTTTTCGTAGTAATCTTCTTTCCATTGGCGAACCTTGTAGAAGTGGAGGTCCTCTTGACGTTTGCATTACTAGGAGCACCAGCGAACGAGGTATTTATTGAACTAAAAGAAGTAAAGCCGCCTGAATGCGGCCCCGGTGCAAAGAAATCGTCCATGAAGTTACCGCCGATTTGTAGACCGAAAGGACTGAAAAGGGACGTGCTGCTCAGAGCATTCTGCGGGTGTGAGTGCCTGTTGTGGTGATGATGACGTCTTCTATCTCTGGCGTGTGGATCTGAAAATATCAAAATGAATTATGTTTTATGATCCATACCAACCAATGAACTGTCAATACGGATGGAATGGCCCTGTCCCATTCAAATAGTGAAGCGAGATTGCCACCAACATACAAGAGAGAGGTCCTAGAGAGAGACAGAGAAGGTGCTGGAAAATTTGACAGGCCGTGTAATTTCAGTTGCCTATATCAACTTAAATCGGGGAAATGGATCTCATATTTTCTTAACTTGGTATCAGGGCTGATAAGCAGTATTTAAAAATTAAGTTAAGTTAATAAAATTTAAAAAATATGAGGTCTATTTCCCTGATTTAAGTTAATATAGGCAACTGAAATTACACGGCCTGTCAAATTTTCCAGCACCTTCTCTGTCTCTCTCTAGGACCTCTCTCTTGTATCGTGGCCGCATTAATTTTCTTCGTGCCTATGGACAGCCGGAGTGATGACGTAGAAGTGTCAATTTTTATTGACATATGTCATGTCAAAGTTTTCCAAACAAACGTTGTTTAGTGTGGCAAATTTGTATCTTTTATTGTTTTTTCAGTTTTTACAGAGAATATTTCCGTTTTTTGCAATATGTAAGTATTGTTATAGTTACTACAACAATTTTAGAAGGTTGTGTAAATAATAAAGCATGATGTTTATATAAATAGCAATAAACTATATGTATGGGTGAAGTAAGGTTAGAATTTATTTGATTTTTAGAAATTTTAGATTTAATATTTTATTTTATTTTTTTTTAGATTTTATACTAATTAAAAAGTCTCGAGATTCGGTAAAACCTTACTTTTCAACGTGTTTACAATCTTTGTTTGGAAGTGATCATCATAACACTTAATATAGCCGCAGTTGGCTGTGACGTCACACTCTGGTCGTCTATTCCATCCGTATTGACAGTTCACTGATACCAACTATGTTTTATGATCCTGCCAAAAGAAATAATATAACGAAAGACTTCTCCAAACACAAGCATTGATGGAACAGAAGAGAAAAATGCAAAGTAATAGAAGCAAAGAACTGAGAAGGAATGAACTTAGAAAGATAAGTAAAAAAACACAAAAATTTATTAGGATGGACAACGAAAGCATAAAAGTACACAACGCCAACAAACGAGTGAAGACAAGATCATCAAGGTACTAAGGAGAAAATTAAGAAATGACAAAAAAGAAATAATGAAATTTTTAATTAATGAATGAAAGAAATAATAAATCATACAGAAGTCATCAAAACTGATAGTAACTAACAGAAAAGTTAAAAAATTCAGGAAAAAGATTAGTCAACCAAGGATCGGAATTGATGCCAAGTCAACCAAGGATCGGAAAAGAAATAAAGCTTGTAGAGAATATAATATTGTTATTTTTTCTCAGAGGCCGCAAATATTGGAGGAGACAGACGGTTAGATAATATAGAGAAATTGTTCAACTTATGTTTGCACTAAAGTGAGACATCTACAAGATGGCACAGTGCACTTACCATTTTATTGTACCAAAAGGGCGATCCAACAGACCTCGAGAATTACCGGCCCATAAGAATATTAGACCACCTCTACAAGTTATTCACAAGACTAATAACAAATAGACTGGAAACAAAATTAGATTTTTAGTTTTTACCAATCTAGGGAATAGGTAATAGACCTGGATCCCGCGTACCTAAAAAAAGTTGATCAATAGCAAGCTGAAAATTTGTTAATAGCTTAACGGTGTCTAGTCGGACAAACTTTGATGTACAGGAACACTGGAACAGGGGAAGTTTTAATTGTGGAACAGTTTAAAAATTTGGAACGTCAGATTACGAAAACGTCCATGTATTTTGTCGGACAGAACATCCAATGGATTTGTTACCCTTTCATTAAACTCTCATGCAAAATCAGACTGCTATTAGTCACCAACACGATTCCTGTCATTTGACATGTTGTTCCTGTTCCACTCATTAAAATGCCCAGTTGGTGATAGACACCAATCTTATTTTTGCATGAGAGTTTAATGAAAGTTCTGCCCGACAAAATACATTGAACGTTTTCGTAGTCTGGCGTTCCAAATTTTTAACCTGTTCAACAATTAAAATTTCCCCTGTTCCAGTGTTCCCATAAATCAAAGTTTGTCCTACTAGACAACGTTAAGCTATTAACAAATTTTCAGCTTGCTATTAATCAACTTTTTTTTGGTACACGGGATCCAGGTCTGAGTTTTAGGAAAAACTTTGAAACTAACGACCACTTCTACCCCGTAACAGGGATTATAGAAAAATCTAAACAAGATCTAAAAGATATGGAAAAATCTAAACATTTCTACTGTAGTGGATAGTGGTCGATCGGTTGATCTTTTTACAAATCTTAAAAGAGAAGGATTTTGTGCTCTAGGCTATGCAACCGATGTAATTATAGTAGTGAGAGATAAGCATAACAGTATTATTGCTGATCGCAAGATGTTTTGCAAGCTTCCTGGCGTTTAAGAAAAACGCAGTAAAATAGGAAGAAATTAACAATATGAATGGAATCACACTTTAATTCTATGAAGAGGTTACGCATCTCGGAATTATCCTAGATATGACTTAGATCTTCATCTAGAAAATATAGCCCCTAAAGTAACGTACCCAGGCCAACTAGGAGAATGTTCTAGGCCAGTGGTTCCCAACCTTTTATGTCTGGCGACCCACTTTCTCATGTTTTTTCATATTCGCGACTTATCCCTTACCCATGATGATATACAGGGTGTCCAGAAACTCTACCGACAAACGAAGATAGGAGATTCCTCAGATAATTTTAGGACAATTTAACCCAATTCACCTAGTCCGAAAATGCTTCCTAAGGAAGCTAGAGCTCTTTGAAGATGGCGTCATGTAATTAGTTTTTCTTAAATACCTCCAGAACGCTTCCTTTTTGGAAAAACGAAAATTTGTGTACATATTTACTTTCCAGAAATGAGTCGATTCCATCCATTACGAATTTCAAGTACCGGTCATAGGCGTCCTCTTTGGGTAGGGCAACGGTTATTTTATCGTCTAATTTTTTTGTCTTTAATTTTTAAGCATTTTTGACTCTGAATTATTAAATTGTGAGGTATTCTAGTACTAAAAGGCACTCTTACTTTAAGTCGATAGGATACACCGTTTTCTAGAAAAATCGATTTAAAAATTTTTCGTTCTTTGAATTTCAAAAAAGAAGATTAAAAAAAAATGATTTAGAAAGATGAAAACTGGTACATTTATTTATATTCCAGAGATTAATCGATTTCATTAATGGCGAATTTCTAGTTCCGGTCATAGGCGTCCTTTTGGGTAGGTCAACAGTCATTTTATAGCATAACTTTATTATCTTTAATTTTTAAGTATTTTTGACACTAGATTATTCAATTATGAGATATTCGAGTACTAAAAGTTACTCTTGCTTTAAGTTGGTAAATTTTTTTCAACTTTTTTTTTCAAATTCCGAAAACCAAAAACTTTCAAATCGATTTTTCTAGAAAACGGTGTGTCCTACCGACTTAAAAGAAGAGTACCTTTTAGTACTAGAATACCTCACAATTTAATAATCCAGTATCAAAAATGCTTAAAAGTTAAAGACAAAAAAGTTATGCGATAAAATAACCGTTGCCCTACCCAAAACGGGCGCCTATGACCGGCACTAGAAATTCGCAATGGATGGAATCGACTCATTTCTGGAAAGTAAATATGTATACAAATTTTCGTTTTTCTAAATGGAAGCGTTCTGGAGGTATTTAAGAAAAACTAATTACATGGCGCCATCTTCAAAGAGCTCTAGCTCCCTTAGGAAGCATTTTCGGACTAGGTGAATTGGGTTAAATTGTCTTAAAATTATCTGAGGAATCTCCTGTCTTCGTTTGTCGGTAGAGTTTCTGGACACCCTGTATAATGTACATTATTCGGCTACTGTAAGAGCCACGCCGCGACCCACCTAAAATCCGCGCGCGACCCACTAGTGGGTCGCGACCCACCGGTTGGGAAACGATGTTCTAGGCCATAGGCTAGTAAAAGGTTATTATACCTTCCATTCGTTCCGTAAATATATTCTTCAAGCTTCCGAAGATTAAACTCGGAGTAATCACAAACAGTAATGAAACGACCGATGCTAGGTCTCTATTTACAAGACAAAAGAAGAAACGACTGGTTAACCCTTTCAGCCCCCTCGGGATACATATGTCCCACTAAAAGTTAAAAATATTTAATGGCTCAAATACGTCCAGATTTAAACGTAGTTTTGCTTTAGTAGTATTATTAGTGCAAAAGCAAGAAAATAAAACCTTGACAACACTGTGTAACTTCTGGAGTCAGTTACAGATTTATTTTCACAAGTTCTCGACGTTTTAATGCGGTTACATTCGCTTTTTACCATTTTCATCGAGATTTTTGAACAGTAAGTGAATATTTTTCTGAATTTATATCAGTGATACACCATATTCTAATAATATGGTATAGTATTTTGATAGAAATATTCCTGATTTTCTAAGAATTACCCTAATGGGACAATAATGTCCCAGTGGTATTTTTAAGCGGGACATATTTGACCCATTGGGTTTTTTGCAGTATGTCGAAACGAGGGCTTTCTGAAAAGGAACTTCGATCTTTAGCCGATAAGCTTTCAGATATTGAAAGTGAACCGGACCGTTTTGAGACTGATGACGACAGCGACAAAAACTATGAGACAGAGACAACAACACATGGACTTTTTTCATAGACTACCTCTGGGTTGTATATGTCCCAGTTAACAATACCATTGGGACACATGTCCCATCTGTCAATGTCAAATCTAAGAAAAAAATCTTAAGGAAACCTGTTTGGGTAACCTAATTACATACAAAAAAAAGCTCAGAAATTACGATTTCAACTCCGTTTATTTAAGTAACAAAAGTGGGGCTGAAAGGGATAAAAACAAAACAAAAGTAAAAGGCACAAACTCGCAAATCTTAAGTGTGAATTTACAGGATAAGTTGCAAGACGAGAGGATAACAGATAGAGTACAAATATTATTAAATGGAGGCTATATCTACAAAGAATAAATCGGGGAACACAGGATGTTAAACACAGGATAGAAACAAGTTAAGAATTATGAAGGAGAGAGACCATTGTTCAGAGCTGGATCCACGACGGCAAGAAGATAAGAGGTATGATGATCAAATATTTTAGCTGTTGAATATTAAAATTTTTCTACATTTTCTTACAAAATATACAAAGGAAACAAAAGATACAAGTACATACTGCGATTGCTAAATACGGTTATCTTTGTTTACCATTAAAACACAACGCAATATCAGTACCCATTCCTCTCTTCTCGTCAAGAAAACTCAGATTAACCCATTGTTATAAACACTTACCTAGAAGATCGAAAACTGTGGCACCGAAAAATTCTCTGAAAACATCTTCTGGGTCTCTGAAGGTAAAGAATCCAAATCCACCAAAGTCAAAATCGTCTTCGTGTCTACTTCTGCTGCGACTGTTGCCATTCAGTAAACCGTCTTTGCCATATTCATCATAAACACGTCTCTTTTTCTCTGAAAAATTATATTAAGTTATAAGGAATTATCAATAATAACTATATAAGCAAATAATTGACCAGTTTATCTAAATATTAAATCATTGTAATAATAGTACATTATTTCACGGTTTTTGCTGTAAATTTTAAAGAACCGCTTGGAATGACATGAAATTTGGCACACGCATAGCTAACACGTCAAAGAAAAAAAGTGATATGGTGCCGATGTGTGCTTTTGCCCTGGGGTGACTTTCACCCCATCTCGGGGGTGAAAAAATATATGTCCAAGATAAGTCCCGAAACGGATAAACTGACTAATTTTAAGCAACTTTTCGAAATCAATACTTTTCGAGTTATTTGCAAGTGAATATGTTTATTTTTCAAAATAACACAAATAACAAAATAACCACGTTTTTAAACGGTTTTTCGCAAATAACTCAAAATGTAAGCATTTTGTCGAAAAAAATATTCTTAGCAAAACTATAGCCTATAAAAAAGTGAAAAAAACGGTGTATATATTAGGTCTCTATACTTAGCAAAAAAAAAGTTATAGCTAATGAAAAATAGGTTCAAATTCGAAAAATTCCAAATAGAATAATTCAATGTGAAATATCCAAATAATGAAGCATTCTTGGGGAAAACACACTACAACTTTTTCAAAGTGTTTAAAAAATGCTTTATTTCTGTTTTTATAAAAAAAATTTCTAGCATCAAATGTAAGCAACTTACGCTCAAAATAAAGTTGGTCCCTTTTGTTTTGGCAAAAAAAATCAGGAAGATCACCCCCCAATTATCAACTTAAATGAAATTAATCGTTACCGCTTCACAAGTTACTTTACTTATGTTGTGTTTATATGATCTGTAAGTTTCATCGATTCAAAGTGCTTATTTTTGAAAAAAATTTGTTTTAAAGCAAAATTTTTTAAAATTTTAATTTTGAAAAAAATGCTTTTTTTTTTTCAAAATAACGTAAAAATTGGAGAAAAATGGAGAACAGTGCCAACGTTCCTTCCGATGAAGGCTCCAATAAGAGCCGAAAATCGCGATTCAAGGGACTGGACTGCACTCCGTATTCTAATTGAAAAGTAAGATTGTTTTGCCTTCGCATTGCAACTGAATAAAAATGGTATACATTTTTATTTTATAGTCGTATTACTCCGTAGAGTAACTAGGTGCATTTTTCCGTTGGAACTTTACCAGCTGCAGACGGGGGATGTGAATTGCATAGTGTAGAATTCCTTCCCTCTCGTCTTCACTGCAGCATCCATTTGACTTGCAAATTGTAGAAGTCTTGGAGGTGTCACCAGGAAAGTGTACCAATAAGTTTTCAATTTAAAAATCTTTTAGTAATATTTTTAATATTTTCAATATTAATAATTTACTATTAGGATTGAAAACTACTTCGTCGAACTTAAAAATTGTTAGAGATACCAAAAATCTTAAACAACAAAAAAAGTCGGCTTTACTTTTCTGAATAATTTGTATTTTTTTGTTTTTCTGTAAGACAAAAATTGGTTAAGATTCGGTGTTTCAAAATTTGCATACACTCGTGATAAGTGACTCGTTCAAGCCCTTTTAACTACAGCTCTGTCAAAAATAAGGACTTTGACCGATGAAACTTACGGATCATATGATCAATACATACGAGATTAAAAAACTTGTGAAGTGGTAACAATTAAGTTCATTTGAAATGCTAATTAGGGGGCGATTTTCCCGATTTCCTACCAAAAAAAGAGACCAACTTTATTTTGAGCGTAACTTGTTTACTTTTGATGCTAAATTTTTTTTAAAAAAACAAAAATAAGCATTTTTTAAACACTTTAAAAAAGTTAAAATGAGTTTTCCCCAAAAAAGTGCTTCGTTTTTTGGTTATGGCACGTTAAAATATTCGATTTGGAATTTGACGAATATGAACCTATTTGTCATTAGCTATAACTCTGCTTCTACTAGGTATAGTGACCTAATGTATACACCATGTTTTTCACTTTTTTTACGTGCTATATTTTTGATAAGAATTTTTTTTTTCGACCAAATACTTACTATTTGAGTTACTTGCGAAAAACCGTCTGAAAACGTGGTTATTTTGTTGAAAAAATGAACATATTCACTGGCAAATAACTCGAAAAATATTGACTTAATGAAAAAACTCCATAGAGCAAAAGTTACTTACAATTAGTGAGTTTATCCATTTCCGGACTTACTTTGGTCGTATATTTTTTCACCCTCAAACGGGGATGAAAACCACCCCCAGGGCAAAAGCACACATCGGCACAATATCACTTTTTTTCTTTGACTTGTTAGCTATGTGTATGCCAAATTTCATGTCAATCCAAGCGGTTCTTTAAAATTTAGAGGTTTTGCAATATTTTACCTTTAAAGAACGTTTAATATTAATTTTTTTTTTGTTACAAAAACAAATATTTAGAGAAATAAATCTAGAATATCGGTCTAATATAGATGATATTGCCTCATAGGTTATAAACTTCACACAACTCAGTTGGCAGGCTATTACAGTCCAAGACATATGTAATTGTTATTTCGAATGGGGACACATACTGTTCCCGGATAGTTTTATCCATTTTAATTGACTTTATGTCGTTTAATTTAATATTTTTATGTATAATCTGCAATTTAAACCCAACCACTGCTTGGTTTTGCGGTTATTAGCGCAAGTACTTCAAAGTTAACTGAAGATGGACTGATAAGTCCGAAAACGTCAGTTCTGAACAGCCATTTTTGGATTTTTAATTACTTATACCAATTACACCACATACTTCGATGTTAAAGCTTTTCAGATTTAGAAATGTATTATTGCTTTAAAATACAGTAATTGCTTAAAGTAATAGCTCCCCTAATAAAACAAACATTTATTCCCCCATGACCATCGGTCATCTGGAGGGTATGTTATTTTAACTACATGGTATACACTAGTATACAGTATTAGTCCAAGTAATGAAGCTTAAAATAGGACAAAACCTCGCAATTTTTACAGAATGGATCGATTTGCTTGAAAATTTGAGAGTAAGTAGTGGATAGTCCAAGGATCAAAATCTATATGATGCCGAAAGGCGCTTTTACCATGGGGGTGGTTGCCACCCCATGTCGGGGGTAAATTTTTTTTATTATATTTTGACCTCAAAAGTTGGTAAAAACATTCATTCTAAGCAAAAAATGTTGTATATAATTTTTTGATAAAATTAATAGTTTTCGATTTATTCGCTATCGAAAGTGTTAGTGTTATATTAAAAAAATTAGTGTTTTCAATCAGTTTTCTGCAAATAACTCAAAAAGTTTACGTTTTATCAAAACAACTTTACTTAACAAAAATGTACCTTTTGAAAAATCAAAAACACCATTTTTTTTATTTTCTTTAAGACCAATAGTAATCGAGCTATACTTTATTATATAATTGATGGATTCGACCGTTACTTGATGGAAGTTCATTTTATCTAACAATAAAAAACTGAAAACGTTTGTTTTCTATACTTCCACAAAATTTATTATATCTAAGTGACTACAGCTGTTTCGGCGGAGTGCCTTTCTCAAGTAATATAGTTTACAATATGTTTGCCTTTTTAATCTTCAACTGAAGAGGTTGAGGAGTGGGGAGCTGTTTGTCTCGAGTTGGTCATTCAGAATTATATCTGTATTTTTCAGTTTATTAATTTCCATAGATTCTAAAAAAGATAGCTTAAGGCCTTTATTTTGAATATGTAGAATTTTAAACTCTTCATTGAAAGAATGATTATGATCTAGAAGGTGAAGTGCGTATGTAGAAGTGTCTGTTTTTCTATTGTTGAATGCCCTTTTGTGTTCTGCTATCCGTTTGTCAAAAGTTCTGCCAGTTTGACCGATGTACGTTTTCGGACAGTCACCACAAGTTAGTTTGTACACACCACTCTGTAGTTGCTTTCTCTTTCGGCTTTTATTGTTCTTAATATATTTGCTTAAGTTGTTGTTAGTTCTGAAAGCTGGTGTTATTCCTTTCTTTTTTATGTATCTGGCTATTGTTGTTGTTATCTTGCCAGTATATGTGAGAGAGCAGAAGGTACTGGGTTCTTTCTGTGGTGGTGGATACACTAATTTCAGGGCTTTCTTATGGAGTTTTTGGTTTAAAATTTTGTTAACTGTTTGTTCGTTATAGCCGTTGTTTACTGCTATTTGTTTAATGATGTTTAGTTCTATTTCGAAGTTATTTTTTGTCATGGGAATTTCTGTCAGTCTATGTATCATGCTATGGTAGGCTGCTAATTTGTGTTGTGTAGGATGGGATGATGAATTGTGTATAGTTGTGTCAGTATGGGTAGGTTTATGATATATGGAGAACTCATGTTTGTTGTGTAGTCTGGAAATCGTTACATCTAGAAAGTTTATAGAGTTATTCTGTTCTGTTTCTACTGTAAACTCAATATTATTATGAAGTGAATTAATATATGATAGAAATTGGTCAAGTTGTCTGTTAGTTCCTGTAAAGCATACTAGTATATCATCCACGTATCTCCACCAATATAAGAACTGTTTAAATACGGGATGTTTAGAAATTGTTGTTTCAAGTTGGTTCATAAATATATCTGATAGCAATGGGCTTAGAGGATTACCCATAATAAGTCCTGCACTGTTGTTTGTGTATATTTGATTATTGAATTCAAAATAGTCTTGATTTATGCAAATTTCAAGAAGGTATAAAATTTCAGATGCAATGATCGGATTTGTACTATTATGTTCTAAAAGATTCTTAACTAAAACAAAAGTTTCTGTAGGAGGAACACTAGGAAAAAGATTTTTTACGTCAAATGAAATTAGTCTGGAGTTTTTGGGCAATTGAAAATGTTGTATTTTATTAACTAGTTCTAGTGTATTTTTTACGGTGAATTTAGGTGAAAATTTAGTGTATTCTGTAATAATATCTGACAGTTTTTTTGAAATTTTATATGACGGAGCTGTATAAAAAGAAACTACAGGTCTTATTGGGTGGTCAGGTTTGTGTAGTTTAATAAAAGAGTATAATTTAGGAGGTTGTGGGTTCATAATATTAAGGTATTTCTGTTCTGTTGGATTTAGTATTGATTTTGAATTTTCAATGGCTAGTTTAATTTGTTTTCGGTATTTTTCTGTGGGGTCTTTGTTTAGTTTTATACTGTTTTGGTTAGTTAAAAATTCTATTGTTTTGTTATTATAGTCTCGTTTGTCGATAGCAATAGTAGTGTTACCTTTGTCTGCTTTTGTAAATATTATGTCATGTTTTATTGATTTATTTTTAATTGAAACGGCTATTTGGTTTTCTTTGAAACAGGAATTATTAGTTTCACTACATACATCAGTAATAGATTTTGCAATGATGCTTTTTTCTATGTTTTTGGCAGTTTTGTTTAACGCTACTTCACACTCTACACCTAAATACTCTAAATTTTTTTGATTATTATGTTGAGGCAAGTTGTGTTTGAATCCTTTCTCTAAAAGTTCTATTTCACTATTATTGAATTTAGTATCTGTTAAGTTTATAAATCTATTGAAAAAACTATGATTTGAAAAATTTGTTGTATGAGTATTGAGTTTTTTACTATTGCAAATTAGATTATTTAGTTTTTTACATTGTGTATTAAATTTTTTGTCTATTAAATTATCTACTTCAGTTCTTACTTTAGAATCTAGGATGTCAAATTCTATATTATCTAATCTATAATGTAATTCTGAATGACATACCTTAAGATAAACAGCTATAATATCTCGTTTTCTGTATTGGGTGCTCCTATCCCGTTTCAGCCATCTGGTTTGACCCTGGAGGATACCTGCTATGGCAGCGGCACTGCGGTTGTTGGTTTTTAACTTTATGTATTTCGGGAACACGTTGTTTTTCACGCACATGTTTAGAAACCAGATATTTTGTGTTGTTACTCTACGCTTTAAAAGCAATCTTGAAAACAATATGGTCAATAGCCCTGTATTGGCTTCCTGTAAATAATTGATGGATTCGACCGTTACTTGATGGAAGTTCATTTTATCTAACAATAAAAAACTGAAAACGTTTGTTTTCTATACTTCCACAAAATTTATTATATCTAAGTGACTACAGCTGTTTCGGCGGAGTGCCTTTCTCAAGTAATATAGTTTACAATATGTTTGCCTTTTTATTCTGAATGACCAACTCGAGACAAACAGCTCCCCACTCCTCAACCTCTTCAGTCGAAGATTAAAAAGGCAAACATATTGTAAACTATATTACTTGAGAAAGGCACTCCGCCGAAACAGCTGTAGTCACTTAGATATAATAAATTTTGTGGAAGTATAGAAAACAAACGTTTTCAGTTTTTTATTGTTAGATAAAATGAACTTCCATCAAGTAACGGTCGAATCCATCAATTATTTACAGGAAGCCAATACAGGGCTATTGACCATATTGTTTTCAAGATTGCTTTTAAAGCGTAGAGTAACAACACAAAATATCTGGTTTCTAAACATGTGCGTGAAAAACAACGTGTTCCCGAAATACATAAAGTTAAAAACCAACAACCGCAGTGCCGCTGCCATAGCAGGTATCCTCCAGGGTCAAACCAGATGGCTGAAACGGGATAGGAGCACCCAATACAGAAAACGAGATATTATAGCTGTTTATCTTAAGGTATGTCATTCAGAATTACATTATAGATTAGATAATATAGAATTTGACATCCTAGATTCTAAAGTAAGAACTGAAGTAGATAATTTAATAGACAAAAAATTTAATACACAATGTAAAAAACTAAATAATCTAATTTGCAATAGTAAAAAACTCAATACTCATACAACAAATTTTTCAAATCATAGTTTTTTCAATAGATTTATAAACTTAACAGATACTAAATTCAATAATAGTGAAATAGAACTTTTAGAGAAAGGATTCAAACACAACTTGCCTCAACATAATAATCAAAAAAATTTAGAGTATTTAGGTGTAGAGTGTGAAGTAGCGTTAAACAAAACTGCCAAAAACATAGAAAAAAGCATCATTGCAAAATCTATTACTGATGTATGTAGTGAAACTAATAATTCCTGTTTCAAAGAAAACCAAATAGCCGTTTCAATTAAAAATAAATCAATAAAACATGACATAATATTTACAAAAGCAGACAAAGGTAACACTACTATTGCTATCGACAAACGAGACTATAATAACAAAACAATAGAATTTTTAACTAACCAAAACAGTATAAAACTAAACAAAGACCCCACAGAAAAATACCGAAAACAAATTAAACTAGCCATTGAAAATTCAAAATCAATACTAAATCCAACAGAACAGAAATACCTTAATATTATGAACCCACAACCTCCTAAATTATACTCTTTTATTAAACTACACAAACCTGACCACCCAATAAGACCTGTAGTTTCTTTTTATACAGCTCCGTCATATAAAATTTCAAAAAAACTGTCAGATATTATTACAGAATACACTAAATTTTCACCTAAATTCACCGTAAAAAATACACTAGAACTAGTTAATAAAATACAACATTTTCAATTGCCCAAAAACTCCAGACTAATTTCATTTGACGTAAAAAATCTTTTTCCTAGTGTTCCTCCTACAGAAACTTTTGTTTTAGTTAAGAATCTTTTAGAACATAATAGTACAAATCCGATCATTGCATCTGAAATTTTATACCTTCTTGAAATTTGCATAAATCAAGACTATTTTGAATTCAATAATCAAATATACACAAACAACAGTGCAGGACTTATTATGGGTAATCCTCTAAGCCCATTGCTATCAGATATATTTATGAACCAACTTGAAACAACAATTTCTAAACATCCCGTATTTAAACAGTTCTTATATTGGTGGAGATACGTGGATGATATACTAGTATGCTTTACAGGAACTAACAGACAACTTGACCAATTTCTATCATATATTAATTCACTTCATAATAATATTGAGTTTACAGTAGAAACAGAACAGAATAACTCTATAAACTTTCTAGATGTAACGATTTCCAGACTACACAACAAACATGAGTTCTCCATATATCATAAACCTACCCATACTGACACAACTATACACAATTCATCATCCCATCCTACACAACACAAATTAGCAGCCTACCATAGCATGATACATAGACTGACAGAAATTCCCATGACAAAAAATAACTTCGAAATAGAACTAAACATCATTAAACAAATAGCAGTAAACAACGGCTATAACGAACAAACAGTTAACAAAATTTTAAACCAAAAACTCCATAAGAAAGCCCTGAAATTAGTGTATCCACCACCACAGAAAGAACCCAGTACCTTCTGCTCTCTCACATATACTGGCAAGATAACAACAACAATAGCCAGATACATAAAAAAGAAAGGAATAACACCAGCTTTCAGAACTAACAACAACTTAAGCAAATATATTAAGAACAATAAAAGCCGAAAGAGAAAGCAACTACAGAGTGGTGTGTACAAACTAACTTGTGGTGACTGTCCGAAAACGTACATCGGTCAAACTGGCAGAACTTTTGACAAACGGATAGCAGAACACAAAAGGGCATTCAACAATAGAAAAACAGACACTTCTACATACGCACTTCACCTTCTAGATCATAATCATTCTTTCAATGAAGAGTTTAAAATTCTACATATTCAAAATAAAGGCCTTAAGCTATCTTTTTTAGAATCTATGGAAATTAATAAACTGAAAAATACAGATATAATTCTGAATGACCAACTCGAGACAAACAGCTCCCCACTCCTCAACCTCTTCAGTTGAAGATTAAAAAGGCAAACATATTGTAAACTATATTACTTGAGAAAGGCACTCCGCCGAAACAGCTGTAGTCACTTAGATATAATAAATTTTGTGGAAGTATAGAAAACAAACGTTTTCAGTTTTTTATTGTTAGACTTTATTATATGTTAGCTCTTCTTCGTCAAATGCTAAATATTGTAGTTTCAAAGTCAAAAGACGGGAAAACTATGCGTTTTTCGAGGATAATTTGTTTAAACTAATTTGAAGTATTTAAAAATATCTATCTCCAGAAATAAAAAAAAGTCTTTAGCTCAAAAATTAAGTGGCTTATAATGAAAAAAATGTCAGACCCTATATTTTTCAGCTAAAAAGTGATCGAAAGCAAACCCCTAATCACCACTCTGATATAAATTAGTCATTGACCTTATTTCGTCTTCTTTATTTATGTATTATTAATAGGTTCTAGAAGTTTAACTGGTTTAGAATGATTAGTTTTTAAAAAAATGGAGTCAAAAGCAAATATCGAATTTTTGAAGTTTGGTAAAAAATTCCTTTTCTTCAGAATAGAAAGATTATAATCAGAGATACGAAAAAATATTTAATTATGAAATTGTAGCTTATTTAATTCCCAAGAACCTGGTATGAAAAAAATTTTTCTATGGTAAAAATTGAGTGAGCTATTGACAATTAAATCTTGTAATAACATGCAAAAATCACCTTTACTAACCCTTTCAAAGTCACCAATTTTTGCGACTGAGGTTTTTAAAAGGATTTAATATCAATAGTCTTATAGATCTTATAAAAACCTACAAAATTATTTTTTACCAAACTTTCTAAGATAAAAATTAAAAAGGTTACGGTTAAAAATCAATATATATTTTTGAAAAAAAAAAGAAATCCAATTAGAAGCATAACATTGTAAGTTAGCTTTGCTTTTAGTCATTGGCCTTATTCATTTTTCTTTATTTATGTATTATTAATTGATTTTAGAAGTTTGACTGGCTTAGAATGATTAGTTTTTAAAAAACAGGAGTTAAAAGCGAATAACGAATTTTTGTAGCTTGGTAAAAAATGCCATTTTCTTCAGAATATAAAGTTTAGCATCAGAGATACAAAAAAATGTTTCAATATAAAATTGTAGGTTATTCAATTCCTTAGAACTTGGTTAAAAAAATTTTTTTCTACGGCAAAAATTGAGTGAATGGTTAATGAGTATATATCGATAAACATTGATTTTTTCTGTATAAAACTCACACTTTCGATAGCGAATAAATCGAAAAGTATTAATTTTATCAAAAAAATGTATAAAACATTTTTTGCTTAGAATGAATGTTTTTATCAACTTTTGCAGTCAAAATATAATAAAAAATTTCCACCCCTAAGATGGGGTGGCAACCGCCTCCATGGTAAAAGCGCCTTTCGGCATCATATAGATTTTGATCCTTGAACTATCCACTACTTATTCTCAAATTTTCAAGCAAATCGATCCATTCTATAAAAATTGCGAGGTGAAATGCTTCGGATCCTGGACTATATGTTTAAAATCAGCATTTTATGGGCCAATTTTTTTATTTTTGTAGCTCATAGAGATCAATATTGGGCATTCATTATTAGTGTTATTACTAAAGTGTGTGGTGTGAATATCTGTAAACGTGTAATACCACACACCAGACGACTCAAATCTAAAAACATTTATTGTCTGATTAAATTAAAAACTCAATTATTTATATCAACTTACTCCGGAAGTTTAAAAACACGCTTATCATAAAATCAAACAAAACAAAACAAAGTTATTAGTCTCAAATTATATTAAAAATTGCAATAACTTTAAATTCAAAATGTTACCAATGAGTGTTTTTTTGTTATTGATATTGATTATCTTTAGTTAATGATATAATTTTATAGCGAATTGAGATAAAAGAACAAATCGAAAACCAATATGAGGAAATAGAAGATCAGAGTGGATTCCGTGCTGGCAGACCTTGTGTTGATAATACACACACCGGCAAAATTAAAGGAACACCTTAAAAATGGGACATGTTTGAGGTCTCGAATCTCCTAAACCAGTTGTTCGATCTGAGTGATATTTTTAGTATTTTATTTTAGAATATTTAGTATTTTTAGTAATGCCATTTTATACCGGATGTAACAATCATACTGTGTTTTTTCCTTAAAGTTTGGAACACTCTGTGGAAAATTCTAGCATCTATAAAATATTTATATTAAAACTCGATTGTAGCCTTAGGCTTTCTTAACATTTTCTTTTTTGATTCATTTGCTTATGTTGGATAATAAAAAAGTTAGGTACTTTAACAACTAGCCATGTTCTTCATCAATACAGGGTGTTTCTAAATAAGTGCGACAAACTTTAAGGGGTATGACAATTTACTTTATAAACACATGTCCGCAAATGCTTCTTTTCCGAGATACGGGATGTTGAATTTTTTCTTGCAAATTGACGATATATATATTGCTCTAAAACCGGTTGAGATATGCAAATGAAATTTGGTCGGTTTCAAGAAGTAATAATTGCGCATTTTTTGACATACAATTAAAAATTTTGTATTCACCATTGGCGTGCATACGGGATATATCTAAAATGTTTATACCCGTATGCACGCCAATGGTGAATACAAAATTCTTATCCCGTATCTCGGAAAAGAAGCATTTGCGGACATATGTTTATAAAGTATACTGTCATTATGTTTTCATGCAGAATTACCCCTTAAAGTTTGTCGCACTTATTTAGAAACACCCTGTGTATTGATGAAGAACATGGCTAGTTGTTAAAGTATCTAACTTTTTTATTATCTAACATAAGCAAATGAATCAAAAAACAAAATGTTAAGAAAGCCTAAGGCTACAATTGAGTTTTGATTTCAATATTTTATATAGGCTAGAATATTCCACAGGGTGTTCCGAACATTAAGGAAAAAACAGTATGATTGTTATACCCGGTATAAAATGACAATTACCTGTCTAGCAACAATATTATTACACCTATATTCTTAAATAATAAGGCTACAACATACTAAAAAATCACTCGAATCGGACAACTGATTTAGGAGATTCGAGACATCAAACATGTCCCAAGGTGTTCCTTTAATTTTGTCGGTGTGTGTATTATTTGTACTTCAACAAATGATAGAGAAAAGAACCAGAAATTTACTGACTCATTATTTAATGTTCGTTGATTTAGAGAAGGCCTATGATACAGTACCCTTAAAAATATTGTTTGAACTATTGACGAAGGCAGGCCTCAGTAATGCATAATATATCAATGCTATAGCGAACATGTACACAGTCCCTTTGTTTAAAATATTATTTTTAAATTTAGTTTTGTTATGCAATGTTAATGTTATGCATTAACTATAATATATTTAATAATAAACAACAATAAAATATTTGAAAATATTGCATATTTATATTTTTTTAATATTTTGTTGAACTTCAGACCTTAATCAGATGAAAAATATTTGGGAGCTTTTAACACGAGAAATTTCAGATGAAAAGGTCACTAGCGAAATTGTTTTAATTAAAGAACTAATATATCATTGACACCACAATGACAAATTAAAGCAAAAAAAAATTTACCTGCATTCAAAATATGCCAAGACGGGTACTAGCGGTAATCAAAGTTAGAGGGGCTCAGCAAAATATTTAAAAAATGCACATATGTGATATTTTCAAATGGTTTATTGCTGTTTATTATTAAATGAGGGAAAATGAAAATGTAGTATGTCAAAGTGTGTAAATAATTTATTTCCTTAGCTGAGCGCTTTCGACATAAACGTCATCATCGGAGCTAATGCTAAAATAAAAAAAGAGATCTTGTAAGAAAAAGAAGTACAAAACTCTTTTTTTACTTACGTCAAATACTAAAAAAGTACCGCTACATAGAGGTGTAAACAAGTGCATCTTAGGAATGTAAATTTGATTTTTAAATTGTGAATGCTAACTTAGTCCTCCGTACAACAGCAAACAGCAAAAAAACGGAAAGAAACGGCCACAAACACGTTGCACAAAATCAGCTGTTGTTACTAGGCCAAGGATGGACGGGTGATATCGACACCCGTACCATGAAAAAAGTTTATGTGTTTTTGTGCAACGTGTTTGTGGCCGTTTCTTTCTGTTTTTTTGCTGTTTGCTGTTGTACGGAGGACTAAGTTAGCATTCACAATTTAAAAATCAAATTTACATTCCTAAGATGCACTTGTTTACACCTCTATGTAGCAGTACTTTTTTAGTATTTGACGTAAGTAAAAAAGAGTTTTGTACTTCTTTTTCTTACAAGATCTCTTTTTTTATTTTAGCATTAGCTCCGATGATGACGTTTATGTCGAAAGCGCTCAGCTAAGGAAATAAATTATTTACATACTTTGACATACTACATTTTCATTTTCCCTTATTCATTCAAGTGTGTACAAACTTATCAGTCTTTCAACTATATTATTAAATGTATTATATTTGATAATAAACACAAATAAAACATTTAAAAATATCACATATTTTTATTTTTTCAATATTTTGTTGAGCCCCCTTTAACTTTGATTTTTGATTAGCGCTTATATCCGTCTTGACATACTCTGAATGTAGCTATATTTTTTTTGCTTTAATTTGTCATTGTGGTTTCAATTATATATTAGTTCTTTAATCAAAACAATTTCGTTAGTGACCTTTTCATCGGAAAATACTCGTTTTAAAAGCTCCCAAATATTTTCCATCTGATTAAGGTCAGAAGTTCAACAAAATATTAAAAAATATATAAATATGTAATATTTTCAAATATTTTATTGGTGTTTATTATTAAATATAATATAGTTAATGTATAACATAAACATTACATCAGAAAATTTAATTTAAAAATCATATTTTAAACAAAACGTACCTAGTGGAATAGTTGATTTTTATAAAAATTCATAGGTGGTCATAATAATATGGCCAGAGACTGTAAATGCAAAAAGTACCGTTAAGATGGAGAATAAAGATAAAAGAACGATAAAAGGTTGAGGTAAGGATGTTCTTTATCTCCAACTCTAATCAAAATCTATGTTCAGGAAGGATTAAACAACTGAAGGAGAAAGTGCACAGTGATAGGAATAGAACTTGGAACAAGCCATCATCATCATTTGGCTCTACAACTATATGTGAACCTTGGCCGCGTTTACTATTTCCCTCCATTGTTGTCGGTCCTGAGCAGCTATTTTCCATTGCTGTACTCCCATTCTGCGTAGATCACTGGCTACTGCGTCCTTTCATCTCTTTCTTGGGCGACCAACTGACCTTTTGCCATCGGGCCCTTCCCAGAATGTGGCGTTCAGAAGCCTTTCGTTACTCGATCTTAGCACGTGGCCCGCCCATCTTATTAGCTTTGCTTTAAATGTGACATACTATGTTTTCATCACCATATACTGTCTGGAGGTCATCATTGTGTCTTCTTCTCCATTCTCCTGTTGTCTTTTCTCTGTAAGGCCCATAGATAGTCCGCAGTATCTTTCTTTCAAGTACCAGTAATTTTGTCGCTTCCAGCTGGTTCAGAGTCCATGTCTCGCTTCCATACGTTATTGTGGGACGAATTATTGTCTTACTCTTATTTTTGCTGGTCTTGAGAGTATTTTTGATTTAAGAAGGGTCGTTGATGAGTAATATGCCCTGTTTCCTGCAATGATCCTGGCTGCCATGTCCTTTTCATATTTATTTTCAGATGCTATGATCGCTCCCACGTACAGCTGGTTCCAAAAAAAAACTGATACGACTCTTAAAGCGTATTTTGTAGAAAATTGAGCAGTGTACTTTCTTCTTCTTCTTCTTCTTTTTGTTTTTGGTCTCGCTGCAAGGCAATTACCAGCACGATTTATAGGGGATCTTGATGTAGTCTGGCTCTAAGCCATGTCAAAATCGCTGACTATGATCTTGTCTATGTTTTCTCATCAAAAAGCTTTTGATGAGGTGTGATAGAATGACTATGAGTTTAATTATATTTAATTTATTATATTTTGAAGGATAAATACTTATTATTTACATACTGTCACTGTTACTGCCAAATCGTAAAATTTGTCAGATAACTTCAACCTCAAAAAATGGCTGTTTGTTTGTTTATTTTATTATTTGTCTGTCATAATAAATATAATATAATGTCAGACCAATCATACACTGCTCAAAATGATCATATCTTACTATGAATTAAGTGTCGTATCAGTTTTTTTAGGAACCAGCTGTACTTGAATTCTTTGATGACTTCAAAGTTGTATTCATTAATTGTTACGTTTTGTCTAACCCTTGGTCTTGTCCTCGTTGACCCTAAGACCAACTTACTTGGCTCCGTTCTCGAATATTGTGAAAATTTCTTTTGCATCTCTGGTGGATTGTGCAATTGTGTCCACGTCATCCGCAAAGGCCAATAGTATTTTTGATCTTTGGGCTTGTTAGTTGTGGCTGAGCTTTCCTTACTGCATGTTCCAGTGCAAAGTTAAACAGAAGGGGGGCGAGAGGATCTCCTTGTCTAAGCCCGGTGTCAATGAGGAATTCCTCATGGGAAGAAGTACATAACAAATCTTTTCTTCGCAGACGATCAAGTGATTATGGCAAACGATGAGGTAGACGTGGATTATATGATTCGAAAGTTAACCGAAGAATACCAAAATTGGGGACTCACCATCAACATTAACAAATCGGTATATCTTGGAATAAAGGACGAAGAAATAGACTCACAACTCTCGATTAGAGTTATAAAAAAATGCGAAGAATTTAAATACCTAGAGACAGTGGAAGGAAGGAACATCTTCTTCTTGCAGTACCGTCTCCTATCGGAGGTTGGCTACCATCACAGCAATCTTAACTTTGTTGACTGCAGCTCTGAACAACTGTATTGAACTGCACCCATACCACTCCCTTAAATTTCGCAACCAGGAAATCCTCCTACGTCCCACATTTCTCTTTCCCGAGATTTTTCCTTGGATTATGAGTCTTAACAGAGAGTACTTTTCTCCTCTCATTATGTGACCTAGATACTCCAGTTTTTTAGCTTGTATGGTTTTTATGACTTCGCATTCCTTCCTCATCTTCAGCAAAACATCTTGATTTGTTACTCTTTCTGTCCATGGTATTTTCCACATTCTTTTGTAACACCACATCTCGAATGCCTCAATGTTTTTGATGTTTATCTTTTTAAGTGTCCAAGCTTCCATGCCGTACAGCAGAACGGAGAAAACATAGCATCTTAACATTCTCGTTCTTAAGTTTATATTTATGTCCCGGCTGCATAGGAACTTTTTCATTTTGACAAACGATTGTCTCGCTATCTCAATTCGCCTCTTGATTCATCTCTTGATCCATTCGAAGGAACATCGAAACGGGACATTTAGCAGAAAATACAACAGGACTGAAACGTGGTACAAACACTAAACTCATTACTTTGGTCTCCTAAAATTAGTTTACGAACACAAATGACAATCTACAAGTCGGTTGTAGAACAAATTTTGACGTATGGATCTGAATCAAATGGCAAATGCCGATGAAAGAGAAGAAAAACTGGAAGTGGTAGAAATGGACTATCTAAGAAGAGCGGACATAGACTTGATCACATTTCAAATGAAGAAATAAGAAGTACAAGAAAGATTTACAATAGCGTAGATACAATAGAATCCATACAACTTTTATGGTACGAGCATGTAATGCGACTGAGAGATGAACGATAGCCAAAACAGGCCTTAAGCTATATAACAACTAGGGTTAGGACAGACTGATTACTTTATAGCATAACTAGTGCTTAGTCTTTATTCTTATTAGTGATGGATCAAATAACAAGGGAAGTTATCGGTAGACTTGACATATTAATATTAAAACGTCGTCGGTATACTGCGAAAACCAGATAAATAACAAATTTTAAAATATTGAGTTAAGTATACCAAAATTCTCAGCTTTTTACGCTCTACATACAGGTAAAACTCAATAAATGATACGACTTACCATTCAGCAGATAATTTGTGTAATAAACAAATAAGTTACACCTAACCAACTATTCATTTTTAAATAAAACAATATATCGCTACTTACTTCAATACAATCAAAGTTCTGTTGCATGTAAAACCAACTAAGCGCACATTTATATTTGCCGGACAATAATATATTTCTACTGCTGTATATCTACCATACTATATTGTAAACTTGTAAATAAAAAAGGAGAAATAACAACAAATAAGGAAGATATTTTAAAAATTGCTCAAGATTTTTACTCAGAATTGTATAAGCGAGAAGAACTTCCAGATCCTGATCAAAGTCAAATACCAAAAGTTCAAAATGTAGGCTCAGAAGACATCCCAGATATCACAACAGAGGAAATAAAAGCAGCTCTCTCGGAGATGAAAAACAATAAATCACCTGGAGAAGATGGGATAGTCATTGAACACATCAAAGAAGGAGGAGAAACGTTAATAAATGTGTTGAAAAAGATGTTCAATGTTTGTTTGACAAGAGGCGTAACCCCCTCTCAGTGGCATAATGCAATAATAACCATAATGCATAAAAAAGGTGACATTTCAGATCTGAAGAACTACAGACCTATTAGTTTGCTCTCCCATACATACAAACTATTCATAAAGATAATAACAAAACGGCTTGTGAACAAACTGGATAGTTACCAACCTTGTGAACAGGCTGGGTTCCGCTCCAGATACGGAACAAACGATCATCTACAAGTTATAAAAACGCTAATAGAAAAGTGCACAGAGTATAACAAGCCTATCTTTCTTATATTCGTGGATTATGAAAAGGCGTTCGATACTATAGATCATCATAAAATGCTTCGAGCATTGGCGGACTGCCGCATTGACTACCGATATATCGCCTTGATTAAAAGTATCTACGAAACTGGTACAGCTTGTGTTCGACTTCATGAAGATACCAAGAAATTTAGAATAGAACGTGGAATTAGACAGGGTGATACTATCTCCCCGAAATTGTTTACAGCTGTTCTTGAATATATGTTCAAGCAAATGGAAGGAGAGGATAATATGGGAATCAATATAAACGGGGAGGATCTGAACCACCTAAGATTTGCCGATGACATCGTTTTAATATCTGATAGAGTTGATAAAGCTACAAAAATGCTGCACACGCTCTATAAAGTGTCAAAAACAATTGGTCTTAAAATTAACACCTCAAAGACAAAATTTATGACCAACCTTGTAGTCAGCGATAAAATTCAGATTGAGAGTCATAGCATCGACCAAGTAATAGCTTACAAATATCTAGGGCATGAGATTCGCTTAGGCCGAGATAACCAGACAACTGAAATACAAAGAAGGATAGGTCTCACATGGGCTGCCTTCGGTAGATTAAATAACATTTTCAAGTCTAATATTCCAGTTTGTTTAAAAAGAAAGGTTTTTGACCAGTGTGTTTTGCCGGTTCTTACATATGGTGCAGAAACACTAACTCTGACAAAAAGAACAATAAATAAAATAAGAGTTACACAACGCGCTATGGAAAGATCAATGTTAGGTATTACCATCAGAGATAAAGTACCAAACCTAGAAATAAGAAGAAGAACAGGAGTCACGGAGGCAGTTGAAAGAATAGCCATGGCTAAATGGGCTTGGGCAGGACATGTTGCCAGACTGACGGATGACAGACGGACCAAAAAGATTCTGGAATGGCGACCAAGGCAGGAGGCATATCGAAGCAGAGGACGACCACCGACTAGATGGACGGATGATATCAAGCGCATCACCACAAATTGGATGCAAGAAGCTCAAGATAGAAATAGGTGGAAATTTTTACGGGAGGCCTACGTTCAGCAGTGGACAAATATAGGCTAGTTGATGATGATGATATCTACCATATTCAGTAAAAAGGTGATAAGTGTCTTTAATACAGTGTGATTTATTTTGATTTACAGGTAAAACCAGGTAAGTGATTGCACACCTGGATCTTAAATTTAGGTTTAATCAGCTAGGTCTCTTAACTTTTTCAAACTAATGATAGCATATTATTTCTGATATATGCATCTTTCACTAGCATATCGAATATCAAACACAACTGGTCCGCTTAATTCAAAATAAAGCACTAAACTTTAAAAACGTTTTTTCTCGATTTCGGTATTTCGACATTTACCTGGTTTTCGTATTATACCGACGGTATGGCACACTAAAAAGACGAAAACAATATAAAATGACTCCAAAACTTACGTAGAAAAGGAGGTTATTGAGAAATAGAAGAAAAATAAAAAATATAAAAATAATAAAAAACGGAAACATCAATACAAATACTAAAACACTGGGCTTCCGATTAAAGATGACATCTGAACATTCACAACTTATTCTTTTATTAGAACCCCCAAATATCTCGTTTTATGTTGACTTAAAATTAAAAAACATTTTTGTAGTCTAAAATTATTGCTATTTAAATAAACATTAATAATTATGGCAATGTTAATTTAATAAAAAACTACAAGCTACGCAGATCCAATTTTCCGAAGCAGAAAATTCGGCGACATTCCTAGACAACTTCTTAGCAGTAGTCCGGATATCTTCATAAAGGTCCGAACCAACGGAGTGTGTTGAGGCGCGCTTCACTATTTTACCAATTTAAACGTCGGCAAAGAGAGATAGAAAATATAAAACAGTGAAAAGGAAAGAGAGTTCAGTTAGCACGGCGCAGTACTGTAAAATTAATAAATATTTACTTCGTGATAAAATCGGTCAGATCATTGTGTCCCCAAGAATATCAAGGTATACCGTCAGTGTGGCCGGTAAAAAATATTAGCAGGTTGGTTAATTCACACAATGATACAAATTAAAACACAACGTCGCCAGACCACAAAATTACCACGGCACACACTCTACCCTCGGTTGCCAAGTTGGAAGGGTCCTGTTTGAGATTCTGATTTTCTTTTAACTGTGTAATTTTACCGACAATTGACGGGAAAGAACGCGCCGCTCCACAGGGGCCGTAACCAGAGGGTTCGGTATTAGTTTAAGGATTATATATCACAAATTTTGAGAGAAATGTCTCTATTTCACATTGCGTTGATTCCCGTCCTTAGTTTTTATTTTTTTCTATTGCGCAAAGCGTGCCTCAATACGCTCCGTTGGAATTCTTCTTAACGTAGTATTAGTGGAAGACATATTAGTAATACCCTAACCGGAAATTTAATCAGTATCAGTTATCTCCAAGCAGTATTCAAGCGTAGAATAATTGATTAGATGTAAATAGTTCCATTGTTATTCATTATCATTTGAAAGAACTTCCGAACGCACGTTTTTCGTGTACACGATCTTCTACTCTACAGTAAAAAGTATTACAGGAAATATTTAGAATGTATAGTTTTTTAGGAAGTATGTGGAAATCATTTTCTTTGTGTAAAATGTTATTCTACACCTAAAAATTACCTATATTAGTTTCTAATGCAATTATTACGTGGTTTGTTAAATAGAAACTCATCTTTGGCCTAGAAAAAATGTGTTCTTAACACTAGAAAGTCTGGGTTAGCATTCCTACCTAGAAAGCCTGAAGGGATAATTTTGGCCACAAGTTCTTAAATCAATAAAAATTCAGTTTAAAGAAATTATATCAACTCTAGACGATAGAATCTGATTTGATTTTTTTAGTTTCATTGTTTAACACGTTCGCTGCCTATCAAAAACATATGGAACACCATACAGTTTGCAATTTTTGAAGTGTGATTTCCTGGCACTGATTGGAAGTATGATTTCCTTTACAAAATATTTCAAGTGACATTTTTTTCGTTTTTGGATAGAAACAGTGCGGGTTGTTGGTAGAAATGGTGTTGCTGGGTGTAGTACCATATTTCGGAAGGCAAGGTATGGAGCCTATAATTCTTCACACAGACGAAGATTAAACTTACGAAGACTGAGTCTACGTCCATCTACTTATTTATAAATAATCCATGCATTTATTGCTCCTAAGTCAAGAGTATAATAAAACATGCACATAGACCATTGTCTTGTAACAACTTTCGTAGTATAAAGACGCACCATTTGGTCCTCTACACTCTACACCAACCCCATATATGGTTTGTTTATAAAAATATACTGTTTCAGGAAGTTTTATTCCACAGACAGCAACATCCACTGATTGATGTAACGAGCTCAAGAAAATCACTTGGTATTCAGTAAGTGTTATTTTTGTCGCTCTGGAATATAAGGGTATCTAATATATAGTGCTAGTCAAAAGTTCGTACCCCCCTCTTATCTTTTGAACGGTTACACCTATAATAGTGAAATTTTGGAGGGAGGAAATAAACGGACGTAAGCTTCTTAACTATTCATGACAGGTGACGTAATAGTGATAGATGACGTTACAGAGCCACTGTGACCGATAATTTTAAATGGGACCTTATGGCAAGTGATACCTCGTTTGAAAGGTATTCAAAATACCTATTCAATCATACTAATTTTTTTGGGTTTAAGTTGATTTTGATTTTGGTGAATAAATTAAATAAATATAATATTGCAGTTTTGCATTTAATTAATAAAAATTCAAATGTCCGCCTATGGTTTTTTTTTGTCAAAAAAGTTGACGTTTTTCAATTCTCTAGTAGTTTTTACGTCAACGTCAACCTTTTTGACAAGTAATCATAGGCAGAATTTTGAATTTTTATTAATTAAATGCGAAACTACAATTTTATATTTATTTCATTTATTCATCAAAATTACCTTAAACTCATACAAAATTAGTATGACTGAATAGGTATTTTCAATACCTTTCAAACGGGGTATCACTTTCCATTAGGTCCCATTTAAAATTATCTGTCACAGTGGCGCTGTAAAGTCATCTGTCACTATTACGTCACCTGTCATGACTAGTTAAGGAGCTTACGTCCGTTTATTTCCTCCCTCCAAATTTCACTATTACACGTATAACCGTTCAAAAGATACGAGGGGGGTACGGACTTTTGACTAGCACTGTATACAATTATCTATTTTCACACTTTACGCTTAATATATATTATTAATACTATTAACTTATTAATAGCAATAATAAAATTATTATTGCTTCGAATAAAAAAACTATTATAACTTCAAATCGCAACAGGGGCCAGATTGGCCCCTCCGACTTTCTAGTGTTAAATCTATCTACATATATGTATTACCACTACAATTAAGACACTCAACCCCTTGTTTCGCACCAATCGATTATATCCTGCTTAAAGAATTCTGGTGGCTGTTGCTGAAAGAATTCTTTTACGGCATTGTATACTTCGTCCTATTGAAAAGATTATGGTTTAACGCCTTTTTCAGATGCCCAAAGATAAGAAAATCGCAAGGGGATAAATCGGGACTATAGGGTGGATGCTCAATATCCTTCATTTCTTTTGTTGTAGATTTTGTTTCACTAATGAAGTCAAGACAAATAAAATCAGGTGGGGTAGGAGGATCGACGCACAGGACTCACTATGACTATGCGAAAATGATGAAGTTCAGAACATGGAACACCTACTGAAGTGCAGCTTATGCTATAGTAGATGAACTCGAAGAATTGACGATGATGTTACTTGGCGGAGAAACTTTAAACATTTGGAATTAAGCTTCTCTTACTGCTTGATGGAGCTTGTTCAAAGTTTCATTATACATTTTGCGTTGATATTCGCTCTCAGGAAAGTTATTACTGTTTTGCCTTATTCGATGGGTATGAAGTTCACCTTTTTCGACAAAAGTCAACCGTCTAATAGGAAGTGATCAGTGTGATGTTTACAAACATAACTAATATTGCAGAACGTGAGAGGGGTGTAGATTACAATAGTTTCCTTCCAAGGTTAGTCTGACCAAAGATGGCTTTCAAAACAAGCCTCGTATTAATATTATTTATTTCTACATTAGATGGTGCTAGCGACAGATAAGTTCGAGGCACATGAATCAGAATAAGTTGCTACGTTTCCACTTAGACTACTCTTGTATTTTTAACACGTTGACGGACAGTGTGTCAAATGTATAAGCAAGTGTTGTGACACTACAATATGTATTTTGCAAAGTAGAATAGGGAAAGTGCAACGTCTAAAGACGTTGTGTCACATTACATCAATCGAAATTAGACGTCTATAGATGTTCTGTCCGTGAACGTGTTAATTGAACGTAGGAGCTTCTTTCTAGAAAAAAGATGCAGTTGGCCATGGCATGGCTGTTATAATATATCTAGAAAATAACGGCATCGGGCATGGCCTTGCTGCATTAGACGATCTTCTGGACACAAATTACAATACATAGTATAATACGACGGCATCGAAGTTGTACAGTTTGGAGATATAGCACTTTGATCTTTTTTGTGCCATAGAATTATCAGACGATAGAGATCACCTTGGCAAAAGCTTCACGGTCTTTTGCCATATAAAAACAGTTGTCCTGCGTTTAGTATTTCTGTCAAATCTCCAATGTTTCGAAACTTGCTTTCTGTCTGACCTAATTTTTTGTCCTGAGACTCAGGTCGATGGTCTCCGAGGCACCTGGTGCCCAGAATGAGCATCTAGGTCTGGATCCCGCGTATGAAAAAAAAGTTGATTAATAGCAAGCTGAAAATTTGTTAATAGCTTAAGGGTGTCTAGTCGGATAAACTTTGATATATGGGGACACTGGAACTGGGGCAGTTTTAATTGTGGAACAGGTTAAAAATTTGGAACGGTCAGACCACGAAAACGGCACATTTATTTTGTCCGACAGAACAGACTTAAACTCTCCGTACAGAGATTAAACTCTCATGCAAAAATCAGACTGCTATTTATCACCTGTCATTTGACATATTCTACATGTTCCACTCATTAAAACGCCCATTTGGTGATAAATAGCAGTCTGATTTTTGCATGAGAGTTTAATCTCTGTTCGGAGAGTTTAAGTCTGTTCTGTCAGACAAAATACATGTGCTGTTTTCGTGGTCTGACCGTTCCAAATTTTTAACCTGTTCCACAATTAAAACTTCCCCTGCTCCAGTGTTCCCATATATCAAAGTTTGTCCGACTAGACACCCTTAAGCTATTAACAAATTTTCAGCTTGCTATTAATCAACATTTTTTTTCATACGCGGGATCCAGACCTAATTGTCTCCTGGACTTTTGTGATAATTCGATACAAAATCAGGACAAAGTTGTTATTCGAGGGGCTTTTGGGGTCGCCAAACACGAATGTCATGTCGGCGATGATCTGCGAGACACTTGGTGCCAAGGGCGAACTGATTTTGCATCGAATTTCCAGAAAACTCCAGGTTTCGAGTCAGCTTCTTGAACGGTGATTAATACTATGATTAAATTCAGGTGTGGGTTCTACATTTGGTTTTAAATTAAATGTACGTAGGTGACATTATGTCACACTATTACATGAGTGATCTTGATTTTGTGTTCTTTTCTTGGTGTCCAATGTAGTGTGTTGGTTTTAGAGTGTCACGCAAGAATGTTTAAAGTTAGTTTGACATTGAAAATAATAAAATACAGGTTAGCTAATGGTTAACAACAAATTTAAACACACCAAACCACACAATATATGTCTTTTTATAGACGTTTTAGCTTTTATAGACTAATTAATAGCTTAAAAACTATAGCAAAATCAAAAATAATATATCAGGGAATGATATATCGGAACTTGGCAACATTCGTGTTATTGACATTATACGATTATGACAAACATTATAAATGATGACACAATGAGCTATGGAGGCAAGGATAATGAAAATTATTGCAATATCCATCCTATTAGCCATATTTAGCTCCCTTTGATTACCAGCGTTCTCAGATGTCAAAAAATGCGTGGGAAATGATTTTAATCTAACGAAGAGGCAACAGCAATCCTGTTTGGCCCATTTTGATAGTCTTGCAGATTCTCACTTTCAGAAATGGAATCCCTAAATTCTAGTGATATTGATTACAGTTACTTTCGAGTATTCGTTAGAAATCGTTACTTTTGTATAAAGTAATCATTTACAGTATTCGTTACTTTGATTACTTTTGTTACTTTTGTATTTGAGTATGTACCGGTAATCATATCGAGAGTCGTATTTCTCAGTAGGTAGGTATTCACCCCTGTGATGTAACAAACCCGTTACAAATAACGTGTACACGTTATGTTAACATAACGTTTGATTATAACAGCCTGTATAACGTGTTGTCAAAAATTAGATGTGATGTATCATGTTTTTAACGTGTACGTTATCCAGCATGTTATTTTCAAAACGTTAAAGTATCGTCTTGCACGACAAATACAGAAATTGAATAAGTTAGAGGAAGACAGACATAAACATGCAGTGCAGCGAAGTACGCATCTTGTTCATCGCACATCTGGTACCAAAGCCAAGATGTTATTTGAAATTCCCGGTTCTCGGTCCGTGAGCCGTGAGGTGTTTTTTTTATTGTGCATTTTATGTCATTTTTGCTTGTCGTGTTGTTATGTTATAAAATGGCTCAACAAGGATTGAAATAAACTACAAAATGAACATTCAAATGGATTTACCCAATCTTTTCTTCATTTATATGAATAAAATGTTTTTGTTTACAAATAACATAACCTCAAAAAATAATACACTATTTCTAAAAAATAACTTTAACAAACCTTCTAATAGCATCATCTAATTATTTTAATAACCCGACGTTTACAATCTGACAAAATTCTGGACTAAATTGTCCATTTTTTATATTGAATTATTCTTTATACTACACGTTATTTTATAACAAGACGTTAAATAGGTCCCGTTAAAATGAGCCTGTTATGTTACCAGATAACGTTTTTGAGAAACGTTATTTGTCATACATCATATCAATTTGTAGAATTTAACGTAAATGCAGGATAACGTGCACGTTATTTATAACGTTTTTGATACATCACAGGGCTGAATGCAGGATAACGTGCACGTCATTTATAACGTGTTTGATACATCACAGGGGTGATTTTGTATAGGTATTCCGATATAACAACGACCTTCCCCGATCTGTTTAAGGGATAAATAATTCGATAACACTCGTAAAATACCGGTCCCGTCCGTTACTCGCTGGGATACGATTGGTATTTTTTTTATAGAAAGTAATCAAGTGTACTGGTTGTAGATACAATAGTCGTTACTCGCTCTGATACGATTGGTACGAAGTAATCAGAGTAATCAAAGTAATCAAAGTAAGGATTTGCCTCTCTGTATAGTAATCGTTACTTGAGGTATTCGGAAGTAACGAGTACTTTGTGGCGAATAGTTACTTTTTCAACATCACTACTAAATTGGAAGAGTACCTACTGGAACACGTGTACTGAAGTTCAAGGAGGTTACATTGAATGATACAATGTTTTATAAAACATAAAATGGTGTTTTTTTATCGAATTACAAAACTTATCGAATTCAATAATCAAAACTCTCTTCTCTGCAATCGAAATCAGCTATAATTCATCCACAATCGAGAAAAGCGCGCGAAATACATGAATTCTGAGTGATCATCTTTCCGATGGAGAGAATAGGGGGGTGAGTCGCTCCTATCCTTAGTAAAAGAGGACCTAACCCTGTTCACGGGTAATAAGTTAGGCACGCTATTGACTGCTATAGATTATGTCTGTAATTTTTCGTAGATTCACCTACTTCCATTTATTTAATATCATTTTTCGTTAGGTTTTATGTGATTTGTTTAGTTAGTATACTTCCAAACCATAATGAATAACATAATAAGAACACAGACTAATTCTCCCCAATTACATAATGGAACAAGGTCATAGAATCTTTTAAAAAATATGAAACGATGGAAGGCAACCGTAAATACATTTTTTGACTAGTTGGTTGTCATCAGTACAGTGCAGCCAAGTTAGAATAGGTGAACATTAACTTGGGAAAACCATTCCTACAGAATATTGCGACATATACCCCAATAATTTATTGTTATACACTCATGGACAAAAATATGGAATATTTTTAAAATTATCAAAAATATGTTCAATATGATGAGTTCATGTTACCAAGACACTTTTTTCTAAAAAGTAAACTTTAGTTAACACATTTTAAGAATAATTAAAAAAATTAAACCATGAATTTTTTGAAATGAAAACAAAAAATAGGTTGAAACTAAGTATTACTTAAGAGAAACTAAGTCATATTTAATATTTTAATAAAATTAATAGTATATCTCCTCCTCGAATTTAGACCACAACATTTAACCGTTTTGAAATACATACTCTGAATTAAATCTTGAATATATCTTGACAAATTGCATTCCATTCTTATTGTGCTGCAATTCTTAGCTCTCCCAGTGCCATATGAACGGGATTTATTTTCTGAATATGGCGTTTTAAAGTGTCCCACACATGCTCGATCGGATATAAATCCGGGCTATATGGCGGCCAATATAATCTTTCAAATTGATCCTCATCAGTTTGTCAATTTTGCTTCCTTAACTGAATTCTGGGCCTAGATTCCGTGCACTGTAGATATCTACAGTCGCTTTCTGTCGATGGAATTGTCATGAAAATATTTGAATTTTTAGTTTTAATTCAAATATTTTCTTGTTTTACTAAGTGTCACTTCAGCATCAATTAGAGTATAACCTAGCAAAACTAGAAAATAATTCAATTAAAGCTAAAAATTAAAATATTTTCATGACAATTGACATCGATAGAAGGCGACTGTAGATATCTACAGTGCACGGAATCCAGACCCTGGTCTCATCTATGTATGCTGTCATAACATATATTCCACATTTTTGGCCATGAGTGTATTAAGGGGGGAGGGTATGGTTTGAAACAAATATTTCAAGCACATTTTGTGAATTGTTTTTTAAACTATGGTAGAACTATTCTATGGATATTTATTCCTGTTTCATCGACTTCGAAAAAGCGTTCGACAGGGTCCGACATGAAAAACTAATAGAATTATTGAAAAACAGAGATATAGACAGACGAGATTTACAAATTATCATCAATCTGTATTGGAATCAAAAGGCCAATATAAAGATAGAAGAACAAGAATCCGAGAATATTGATATAAAGAGAGGAGTAAGACAGGGTTGTGTTCTGTCGCCGCTACTGTTTAACCTGTGCAGTGAAGCCATATTTCAGGAAGCGATAGCGGAGCTAAGTGATGGAATCTCTATAAACTGAAGAATAGTAAATAACATAAGATTCGCTGATGACACCGTTATAATGGCAGACACCCTGGAATCGCTACAAGAATTGCTAAATAGAATTAACGATTATTGCATTCGATACGGACTAAAAATAAACAAGAAAAAAACTAAATTTATGATTGTCTCAAAAACAGAACATGGAAATCAAAGGTTAATGATAGAGCAAACCCAAATAGAAAAAGTTAAGACATACAAATATCTGGGAACCTGGGTTGATGACAAAAATGACCAAAGCAAAGAAATTAAAGTCCGAATTGAAACTGAAAGGCAAGCATTTATAAAAATGAAGACACTGCTTACAAACAAAGACCTTCAGTTGCCTCTCAGATTGAGGGCTCTAAGCTGCTACATATTTTCTATATTTCTATACGGAATGGAAGCTTGGACACTGAAGAGACAACACATAAGAAGAATAGAAGCGTTCGAAATGTGGTGTTACAGATTGAAAATTCAGTGGGTTCAAAGGATTACCAATGTTGAAGTGCTACGACGTTTAAATAAGGAGTTAGAAATTATGAAAAGTATAAAAACTAGAAAACTGGAATATTTGGGTCACATTACCAGAGGAGAAAAATATGAGTTGCTGAGAATTATTATGCAAGGAAGGATCCAAGGAAGACGAAGCATAGGAAGAAGACGCATCTCCTGGCTGAGGAACCTTAGAGAATGGTTTAACTGTAGTTCATTACAACTATTCAGAGCAGCAGCCAACAAAGTGACCATAGCCATTATGATATCCAACCTCCGATAGGAGAGGGAACTTTAAGAAGAAGAAGAACTATTTTATTTTTAAATTAAATAAACTCATTCAGTCCATTTCAAAGAGTATTAAAACAAAATTGCAAGGCAAAATATTGAAAAATAAGCCAACGGTGACAAATTTTTACAGACACCTAAAAAATAGCTCAACAAAGTTACCTCACGAAGTGTCTAAAGAAAATATACGCAAAATTTCAGGTGGATCAATCAAGTAGTTTTCGAGTTACAATGTCCACCGCTTTTGAAAGAAGTAGTTTTGAGAAAGACGTGTTTAAAGTTTTGACAACTTTTATTTTCAATCTCTCTTTGTCTGGCAAATCCTAAAGTGATACACACCGGAATATGTAGTTGAATCGCAAAGTAATTTGCAAAAGAGAAGGGGAACATCTGTTGAACTTTTCCCACTACGCCCAAGTGCGCTGGTGTGAAGATGCTGCAAATTGAGTCGAAGGTAGGGATATTCAATATGCTGTATTGTCGGTAATTTTGCTCAGACCCATCTGAAATTTTCATAATATTCTTGAAGTTATCTACTTTCTAAGAATAAAAAAATCAAAAATTTCAAAATACTCAAACCATACTCCCCCCTTAATAAAAATTTATATAGTTTATAATTTAATAATAATGAACGCATTATGCACTCCTTGCCCCATTATGCAGTTGTTAGAGCTCATAACAAAAAGAAAATTCAAACAAAAAGTCATTAGCCACACAAAAAACTTAAAATATACCAAAATATCTCTGTGAGAAAGGATTGAAATCGAAATCTCTTCTGTAGGATCTTGTTTTTGACGAGGTAGTTCGGCTGCTTCGACTGTCATAAATCTTTCTTTTAGAATCTATAAAAACGAAACAACAACGATATCTAAGACCTATATTTAATTATAAAAAAATAGTAATGATGATTAGGCTGAAATCTGGTGTGTAGCAAAAAAATAGTCTAGGGACAAAGGGGGCTTTCGTGGCCGATTGAGGTCCATGCGAACTAGTTCGCTAAAAATTGTTTTCACGGTGAACGACAAGTCGTGGATGCAATTATAGATCCCCTTGTCGACTAATCCAGTACTCTGTTCTGCTTTGTATTTTCCATCTTAAAAATCGCAGAGGAAAACAATTCGAATTTTAGTTCCTGTCCCTTTTGACTAACTATTCATGGATGGTGCTACACTAAAATCACAATAAAGATGCACTAGAAATAAATACACCAGACACGTTGAATGTTACGAAGAGAACTCCCAAATCATGATTTACAATGTATATACATTATGTATATACATTGTAAATCATGATTCGGGAGTTCTCCTCGTAACATTCAACGTGTTTTGGTTTGTTATTTCTAGTGCATCTTTATTGTGATTTTAATATATAGTTGCATTTTTGGTAATTATTTTAATAATTACACAGAAGAGATGAAAATATTTGATTCCAGTTAAGTGTCTCTACACAAGTGCTCCGATGAGTATATGGTAAAGCCGAAATTCGTATAAGCAGCCCTGTTCTGTAATCAAATCTGAATCATCTCTACTCTCACTTTGATTTTTACGTATTTTGACCCGCTGAATTCGAATCTTCAACATAATAATCCAAATGTTTGGGCAAGAATTTATTATCACCAAATTTGTCATTAAAAATTTAAGTGTTTAAATGCTTATAACTAATAAAGTCGTATAAATAATAAATGAAGATATGTCGTATTCTCAAATCATGGCTTGTTTCTTAAAAAACAAACAAAGAAAACAAACTTCGAAAAATTAAAATCCGCCAATTAGAAGCCGAGATATTGCCAATTTATTATTAAAAAATAACAAATGGTCGACCATATCAGACATTTTTGCTTATAACTTTACTTTTGCTCAACCTAAAAAGATTTAAAGCACCTCATTTTAAAGCTACGATTATTCGCCCCGTAGATGACTGACACGACACCTAGTGTAGCCGCCTTGACATTTTTGGCGACCACATTTGTGATAAAATTTGTTATACAAACAATAAGTGTGTTCGCGGAGACAGCAGGGACTAGTCCACGACACGTGGAGCATGCGGACTTTAAAGTAATATAAATAATACCATTGATAGATAAATATACAAGGTAGACTTACTATTAATTAATATTATTAATTAATTATTAATATACTAGTACATTTATCAATAAACGATAATACATTAAATACAGTGCGTCCATAAAGTAACGCATAAATTCATTATTTCGTAAACCGGCGACTTTAACGAAAAATCCTGAAACAGGTCGATTTTTATTTTTACACTACGATTTTTTGGCATATATATTATACTAGTGACGTCATCCATCTGGCCGTGATGACGTAATCAATGATTTTTTTAAATGGGAATAGGGGTCATGTGATAGCTAATTTGAAAGGGTATTCAATTATCTATTCACTAATATCAACAGTAACATAATTATTTATACAGGGTGTTCAAAAAAAAATTAATTAGGTAAATTAATTAAGACAAAAAGAAGAATGTATGTAATTTATTTGATTCAAAATACATTTTACTGTTGTCAGAAAACAGGAAAAAAATATTTATTTGGCAAATAAATATTGTTTTTCGCTTAAATTCAATGTTAAAGCTGCCATCCACCTGCCCCTTGGCAGTTTGAACATTTCGTTTAAGCGAAAATCAATGTTTTTTTTCTCAAATTGTTTTTTTTGTCTGTTTTCTGACATTAGCAAAATGTATTTAGAATTAAATAAATTACATACATTCATCTTTTTGTGTCAATTAGTTTAATTAAAAAAAAATATTTGTTTGGACACCCTGTATAAATAATTGTGTTAATGTTTGTATTAGTGAATAGAGAATTGAATATCCTTTCAAATGAGCTATCACATGACCTCTATTCCTATTTAAAAAAATCATCGATTACGTCATCATGGCCAGATGGATGACGTCAGCCAAAAAAATCTTAATTTAAAAATAAAACTCGACCTGTTTCGTAATTTTTCCTTAAAGTCGCCGGTTTACGAAATAATGAATTTATGCGTTACTTTATGGACGCACTGTATAATATGGAATTCAGTTGCGCATGCGTTGTCGTGGACTAAAAGTCACCGACAGGGTCCGCGAACGAACATAATGACACTGACAATACAAAATTTCGCCAAAATTGTCATATTTCGCCGCTACGGATACGGACGCTGGCATAATTTCGTGTATCCCCACCATGATCACGCACGGAGCGAATAAGCTTTAAAATGAATTTTGAAAATTAAAATTTTATCAATTTTTGACGAAGATATTTGAGTTTAAAGTATAATTACGCTTAAATCGACGTTTAGTAAAGCTTAAAATGATCATTTTCCATTGTACTATGGTCCTCATAAACATGATACTAATTTTTTTGATCTTGTACCACCAAAAAATCGTTATCAACAAATTCAATTGTTTTTTTACAACTCAATTGTATACTTCAAACTTGTACTGTTAAAACTTGTACTTGTATGTATATACTTGTAAAATAAAATTTTTCAAAATTCAATCATAATTAACTATTCTAAAAGGGAAATAAGCCACAATTTAACTAAAAAAATGATTTTATTAACGTTTCGGCGTCCATATCGGACGTCCTTATCAAAATACAAAATATCAATAAATTAAACAAAAATGTTGTTGCTTAGTGAAAAATTCTTCTAATAATTTAATTATTGGCAATATCATTTTAAAGTATTTAAAATGTATAATATATATGTCTGAATTGCCGATATAAATGAGTCAGATTAAATTTAATTATTAGAAGAATTTTTTACTAAGCAACAGCATTTTTGTTTAATTTATTAATATTTTGTATTTTGACAAGGACGTCCGATGTGGACGTCGAAACGTTAATAAAATCATTTTTTTAGTTAAACTGTGGCTTATTTCCCATTTAGAATAGTTAATTACAAAAATGCCACAAAGAAATAGCTTCAGAACAACTTATAATCATAGCTTTAAAACATGGTACAGTGGAACCTCGATAAGTCGGCGTTCGATAACCCGGACCGATTTTCGTCAGACAAAACAAACATATTTTCTCCTTGACTAAGTTTTTTACCAAGAAATAAACCAATACTGTATACAACTGTACGTAATTTAGATGTACTGTGCATATGTATTTCATGTTTTTGCAATTATAATGGAGTTTATCTGTAAGTATACCGTATTTTATTAGGTTTTATCATATTCTCCGGTTAACCCGGATTTTCGATAACCCGGATCAGCCGGGGTCCCGATTAATCCGACTTATCGAGGTTCCACTGTACATTAAATTTCTTTACCTTGAGCAAAAGCAAAGTTATAACGCTGGTACCTATGATTAATGTGATTCCTAATACATTTCCAGTGAAAATAATAACTCCCTGATAAGTGTTGGCGATACAATGTTTTTAAATATGCGTGTCCGCGAAGATTATAACTCCCAAAATATTTATAACGAAAATATTTAGTTCATAATAGATGCCGACGAAAACAATTATTTCCCTTTCTGTTTCTGCTTCTGACGACGAAAACAATTATTTCTGAGAACTTTTTAGTAATTATAATTTTCGTGGACCCACAAACAGAAATGATGTTTTTTGCTGATACTCCTTAAAAAATAAATTTTTTCGCTAACAATTAGGGATTATAATTTCACAATGATATAATCGAAAATAATTGTTCGCGGCGTTCATTGAAAGTTCTACTCTTAACGGCATTTTTCGGAGTTACACTTTTCGTAGGCGGCGGCGATAAACAAAAATATCTGATATAGTCAATAAATAATTTATTATTTTTTAATAATAAACTTGCAATACCTCGGCATTAATGATTGCGATCCAGCAGCATTTTCAATCCAGCTGGATTTTTGCAAGATTGGCCTGAATCCAGCTGGATCCAACGCGGATCCAGCAAAATGTGGAATCAAAATAAAAACACGATTTCAATGTTTTTTTTTGTCCGTATTCTAAATTTCTAAACAACAGAATCATGAATTATTTAGTTTTTTTAGAAGTGAGACTTTAAAAAACATAGGCCTAACCCTAACCTACTGCGCACAGAACTGCACATATAGCTGGTTGCGGAGAAAGCCCTTCCGGCCTCTATACTGGTCGGTTTTAAGATCATATAGACCATGGACAAATGATCGCCTTTCACTCCTCCGGTCTCATAAATGGCCATTTCCTTTTCCAAAATCTTTTCGTAATCTTTTTGAGAATCCGTTTTTTTTTTTGTTATAAAAGTTGTCTCTTTCTCGTTTCAATTCAATGTTCTTGTTCCAGTAAAATTCAAGAGCTCCGGATTAGTTGGCCCATCTTCTTCCATTATGTCCTCTTGCACTGGTTCCACAATGACTTGTTTATTTATGCGACTCAACAAATTTTTCATATCTTGACGCATTGCATTCTTTTTCGGCATGAGGAAGTATAACCAGGATTGTTTAGTCCACTAATGTACCTGTAATTTCAGAAAGTCACCGTTCCGCGATTCTGGTGCGTAGTGCTTCAGATATATCGGCACTAAGGCTAGAGTCCTGGCTATTTAGTTTGTCTAAGGCAAATTTCATAGTTGTGTCGGCCGTTATTCAAAGTCAACTCTTATCTGCAAAGAGATTTTATAGCCAGTTTCACCGGTTAAAATGTGGCGATCAACTCATTGATTATTGACCATTCGCCAGCAGGAATTTATCTCAGAATCAATGTCTATCAACGCTTTATCGATGCAAACTTTTAGGCTGTAGAAGCTTTTCAGCATACTAAGCTGCTACATACTACTACTAGCGTCATAGAATGGCAAGTTGCCGACTCACGGCTTTGAATAAAGAGGATAATGAAGACATTAAGTAACTTATTTCGAATTTGACATGTTTGCGGATCCGCGCTGCTGGACCCAGCACGGTTTGTTGGATCCAGCATGTAAAAAAAAGCGCTGGATCCAGCTGGATTGCTGGATACTGGATCCAGCAATTCCCATCTCTACTCGGCATCTAATGAACCGATTTTAATTTTTCAAAGTTTGGTTCGTTTTTTGTTAAGAGACAAAACATGATTTTTGAAAAAAATTATAACTGTATTAGTTTATTAGTTATAAGCATTTAAACAATTAAATTGTTGATAAAAAATTTCTGCCCAGAAATTCGGATTATCATGTTGAAGATTCGGATTTAGCTGGTCAAAATACATAAAAATTAGTTGTAAAATCTTATAGACCTCAATCAGCCACGAAAGCCCACTTTGCCCCTAGACAATGAGGTTAGATGTGTTATAATACAATTATGTAAATTGTCACTACTTTTGCTTTCTCTTATTGTCATGTTAATGTATTAAATTCTACGTTCCATATTTCTATAAATTAATAAGTTAAAAATTAAATTATTCAGTTCGTCCAAGGTCATTATGCAACATAAAGTTTACTCGTTTTTTCCCATCATATATGGAGAAACCATTTTTATAATAAGAGATATAAGAAATAGTGTAAAAGATATACGTGTGGTTTTTATCTTAAATGTTGGATTTTCAAAACAAATTTCTAATTTCCTGATGACTATACACTTCTGGTAAAAAAAAATCCGGAAACTTACATTTTGTGTGTTTTTTAAATTATGTAGGTGTTGTGGTTTATGTATTTGGGGAGGAAGTAAACATTAATAATAGAAATCTTATTTATTAAAACACCAAAAAAGTAATACAGTGGAACCTCGATAAGTCGGCCCCCGATAACCCGGAAGTCCGGCTAACCCGGACCGATTTTCATCGGACAAACATTTCAACAATAAAAATGTATGTATTATGTTAAAACATTTTATCTGCAGCCGCTTCTGGAATGTCTTAAAAATATCGAATTTCATTGATAAAACTTCCCTTCAATCATAATATAATATTTGAGAGATAATGGGTATCTGTGTAATTTGAACTGTATGATAGTAAAAATGACTCATGCACACGGCGGCGGCAGAGCGACATCGCAAACAACAGGCACCTGTTATTCCTTTATTTATTTTCAACTGTCTTTTAAAAAATTGTTTTTTAAACAATGGTCTTTTAAACAATGAAAGAGTCACTGTTCTTAAATTACATAAGCAGACCAGACGAAATTATTGACACAACCAAACTGACTGAGGTGTTTTACCTAGAAATTAATAATACTCTATATTGTCTATACTAAACTCTATACAACCATAGGTAACTGTGCATATATATTTCATATTATTTTGCTTATAAGGGACTTTATCTATAAGTATACCGTATTTTATTAATTTTTACCATGCTCTCCGGCTAACCCGGATTTTCGATAACCCGGATCGGCCGCGGTCCCGATTAATCCGAGTTATCGAGGTTCCACTGTAATAGGAAAAATAAGTAGCCCAAAAGAATGTAATAAGTAGCGCAAAAAATTAACTTTGTTCGAAAAATTAAACAAAAGAAAAAATAAAATTTTAATTGTCTACAGTTCGCTGTTCTTTAGGTTTAGTATCGGGTATTACCTCCCCTACATTTGCGGAGGATTTCAATACGCCTAGGCCTAGGCATCCTTGGGATATGTTGCTGAATCTGTTCTTGCGGTATATGTTTCCATTCTTCATTCAATGTTATTTTCAGCTCTTGAAATGTTTCTGGTAAGTGTTGCGCCTTTTTAATCGTTTTCCCTAAAATGTCCCATAAATCTTCTAATGGATTCATGTCAGGACTACAAGCGGGCCAATCAAAAATTTGAATTCCGATAGTATTTAGGTAGTTCCTAACGATTCGCGCAGTATATGTATGCGCATGATCCTGCATAAATAAGAAATTATCCCCAATGAAAGGGGTGCCCCAACATTGTCCTCTAGTCTAGACACTATCGTATGTATCTGTCTGCTGTTAGAGTTCCATGTTCGATGAAAATTAATTTGATGCATCCGTTGAAAGAAATACCCGCTCGTATCATAGCACCTAATCTCATCCTGTTAGCTCAATGCATGCTAAATCATCTCTATTAAAACCACTATACACTGACAATATAAAAAAAAATACAAAATGGAAGTGTCCAGATTTGCTTGACCAGTTTATAACACATTAATGAAAAAAATAAATAGAAATAACAGATATATACATACATATACACATATCTACAAGGGAAACTATAAATTTCACAGATTATATATTCAGTCATAAGAATATCAAACCCAAAGAAGAATAAATATATGAAACAGACATAATTAATGTGGCCAATCTGCTCATTGAAACCGTTGCCAGAGAGAATAGGAAACAGATGTGATATAGGAATGAAAAGCCTGGAGGCGTAAGAAAATGTGGAGGAATTGTGGACAAAATGTAGAAACATAACTGGAGGAAACGGAAATATTGATGGAAAACTAATTGGTTAAAATGCAACGAAAAACAAATGGTTTGACAAGGAGTGTCAAGATGCAACGGATAATAAAAATAGACCATACATAAAGGCAAATCAAGCAGGATGCACAAGGAGTGATATAAGAACGATATGTAAAGTGTTGAATGTTGTGTGTACGCTTCTGTCTGGGTGAAAATGAAAGAAAAACTTTCTATGATCAATTATGCGGAACGATGGAATGATATTCCATCAGAGGAGAGAGTCATAACAGGAGATTTTAAAGCACATTTGTTCCAATCCAAGAGAGGATGTGAAGCAGTACATGGAGGACTAGGCTTTGCAACTAGAAATAAAGCTGAACTTCATATGTTGGAATTTGCAACATTACTAGATATGGTGATTTTTAAAACATTCTTTTAAAAGACAGAAGGTCACTTTGTCACATACAAAAGTGAAGAAAATCGCTCTCAAATAGATCATTTCATGACAAAGGAAGAAAATATACGTGAATGTAAGAAATGCAATAATTAGTGAGACAGTAAGCCAACAACATAAATTGCTTGTGCTGGAAATCGAAGTAAAAAAGCGAAACTAAACCAAATATTCAGCGCAAATAGTAGAAAAATATACTGGAGCATGGAAGTCTTAATATAATTATAAGAGATATTGCTATTGAAATACTGCACAAAAAACCCAGAAAAGTGAGTCTCGGTGTAAAAATAAAGAGACCTGATGAAGAAGTAGAGAAGTAAGCTGTGGTAAGAAAATAGATCTGACAGAGAGCTTCAAAACTATAAGGTTGCCAAAGAGGAATCGAAAGTAGCAGTAGCAAAAGCTAAAGCAGAAGCGTATATAAATCTATACGATTAACTTGATACCAAGGACATTCAGACTTGAAAAGTACTTAGACAGTAAACCTATTAAATGAAGAATTTGACAAAAAACCAGTTGAGCTGCGCAGACAGTAACAACAATGGTTACCACAATACCAAACGAGTTTTTCATCTCTGATTATATTTATTACATATATTAATTTTCATTTTATACAATAGTTACATTAATAATGTACATCGTTATCATCTGATGGTGACGTCTAACATATTGGTTTTTTAAGTCAATTATAAAGTAATCTATTTTATTGACTAATTAGCTGGGAAATTTATATTGATCTAACAACAAATAAAGACATCAGACGCTACCATATATGATTATTATCAGCATACGGAAACTACATACTAACATATAAAAAAAATTACTAATAATTCCAGTACAGTTCATAATTAGGTAATAACACTCATTCCACTAATCATCATTTGTAAAATCGAAGATCACTGTATAGTAGAAATATGGTTTTTCTGGTAAACGGATGATTCATTATTAAAATAAAATTTTTAAATAATATATGTATAATGCGAGAACCGGCTGCAAAAATTTTGACCTATCATTTGTTGTGTCAAAAATATTCCTAAAATTGTTTAGGAACTTCAAGCATTGACGAAATTGGATAGCAAAAATATTTAAGTACTACCTACGTTAACTTTAACAATCTCATTTGAGGGACCGCAGATTTTCGGATACAATTAGCGTCTCTTTGTAAAAACAATGAAGTGGACTTTACTAAGTAACAAGGCATTCACTCAACACACATACCACACATTACTCCTCTATTGTGACTGGCTGAATAACTAATGTCTATGAGAGCACTGGAAGGAAAGCAGTTTTATTCAGCCGTTTTTTTGGATGCTGCTCAAGCTTTCGACAGAGTATGGCATTAGTTGCTCATTTTTATTGGATTCTTACATTTTAACAGATTCTTCAGGAGGAGGAGGAGGATGCCTATTCTGGGTTGAAAGAAATCAAAGCGGGGGTACCGTAAGGTAGTGAACTGGGACAGCCACACTACCTATTATACAATTATACACTAATGACAGTCTTGAAGAAGATATGAGAGGCACTTTTGCTGATGATCAAGTTGTCCTATCAGTTGGAAAAGACCACGAAGAAGCTGCAACAAAACTGCAGATGTCAGTCAGAATGAAAATTAATAGTACAAAATCAGTGCATGTCAATTTCACCAATAAAAGAGAGCGATATTAGCTTATCAGAATAGATAACATGAAGGTCGGAGGTCCCTGTTGATTCTGATCTGCAAGATTCTGAAAAATACCTGGGGTTACATTTGGACAAGAGACTGGGAATGTTCACATTAAAAAGAAGAGAGAAAAACTCAACATAAAATTTAGAAAGATGAACTGGACGCTTGGAAGAAATTCTAACCATTGAATCATAAGAAACATCAGAATCTATATTTTTTCACCTACTTCGTTTTCTATAGGTACTGAGGTATAAGTTGTTAATCAAAATTAGGATTTTAATTTATACAGGGTGAACAGAAACTACAAGTACTTTTGCTTTAAGTCGGTAGGATGCACCGTTCTCTAGAAAAATAAATTTGTTTTTTTCAGAAAAGCGTTTTTTGAATTTGAAAATTTTCTTAAAAATGATGTATTTTACGGACTTAAAGCAAGAGTAACTTTTAGTATGTACTAGAATAGCTCATAATTTAATAATCTAGTGTAACAAATCTTTAAAAATTAAAGACAAAAAAGTTATGCATAAAATAACGGTTGGCCTACCCAAAATGTACGCATACTCGTATATGACCGGTACTAGAAATTCGCAATTTTGATGAAATCGATTAATCTCTGGAACATACATAAAGGTACCAGTTTTTGTTTTTCTAAATAGACTTTTTTTTTGAAATTTTTTCAAATTCAAAACAAATAATTTTAATATCAATTTTTTTAGAAAACGGTGTATCCTATCGAAGAGTACCTTTTAGTACTAGAATACCTCAAAATTTAATAATCCAGTGTCAAAATTGCTTAGTTAAAGACAAAAATGTTATGCGATAAAATATCTGCTGTCCTACCCAAAACGGGCGCCTATGACCGGTACTAACAATTTGCAATTGATGAAATCGATTTGTCTCTGGAAGATAGATAGACGTACCAGTTTTCGTTTTTCTAAATACAAGCGTTCTGGAGGTATTAAAAAAACTAATTACAAGACGCCATGTTTAAAGAGCTCTAGCTCCCTTAGGAAGCATTTTCGGACTAGGTGAATTGGGTTAAATTGTCGTAAAATTATCTGAGGAACCTCCAGCCTTCGCTTCGTTTGGCAGGAGAGTTTCTTTACACCCTGTATTTTTTGCTTCCGTTTGTTCGTTATTTAGTTGATAAAGAACTTTCGATTTAATAAAAATATTTGCCACTTGTCGACTCATATCGATATCGATCACGTTTCCTTATAAGATATTTTTAACAATCTAGGTCTGGATCCCGCGTACCAAAAAAAGTTCATTAATTGCAAGCTAGTCGGACGGACTTTGATGTATGGGAACACTGGAACAGGGGAACTTTTAAATATAGAACGTGATTTTAATTGTGGAACGTGTCATCATGACAAGTTTAGGATTGTGAAAACTAGCAGGTTGTTTATAAGTTTATTTAATAGCAAACTTTATATAATATATGAAAAAATGTTTGTCTGACAAATGCGTTGAGCATTTTAATAAGTCCGACACGTAGAACATGTCAAATGACAGGAATTATTTTGGTGGTAAATAGCAGTTTGATTTTTGCATGAGAGTTTAATGAAAGAGTAACAAATCACTTGTAAGTTCTCTGGCGTTCAAATTGTAAGTTCAAATCAATTGTGGCGTTCGAAATCTGTAACTCGTTCCACAATTAAAACTTCCCCTGTTCCAGTGTTCCCGTTCATCAAAGTTTGTCCAATTAGACACCGCTAAGCTATTAACAAATTTTCGGCTTGCTATTAATAATTTTTTTTTGGTGCGCGGGATACAGACCTAATACAACAATTTTGCAGCCGAACCTAACATTAACACTACTAACCTTGTAAAAATAAAATTGACCAGTTATCTACTATTATACATAATAAAGATCAAATAATATCCTATTTACATTTAATAATGGTCAAACTAGTAAAACCTATAGTTTTATTACCATCTGTTGTTATGGTTATTTTCTTTAAAAAAGCTACAGATTCTACTTACCGTCTGATAAAACTTCGTATGCTTCTGATATTTCTTTGAATTTTTTTGTTGCTTCGTCCATGTTGTCTGGGTTTTTGTCGGGATGCCATTTTAATGCCAATTTTCTGTATCTGTAATACAAAAATAACGTGTGATACAAAATTATTGTCACCATAGGTGGCTCTGAACGACAGAGATAGCTATACAGTGCATGTCTATTCTTAATTCAGATATACTTTCCAGTTTACGTCAACTTTGCAGTGTACGTCAACTTAACAAGAAAAGTAAGGTTATGTAGAGATCTTGTTTGATTTTATTTATTATTGTTACTTATAATTTTGTTAATTCTTTTTATTTTTAATTAAAGTTCTGGTTTTGACTGATTTTTTATGTTTTATAATGTTAATCAAAATTAATTGATAAACCAATGATATAAATTCAGATTAAAACAAGACATACGTAATTTTTTGCACGGCTAGCTTTGATCCCAATAATTGTGGATCGCTCGTTATAATAAGTATGTAAAATGCTTACAAACAAGTCATTTTTTTTATTTTATAATAATTTCCATACAAATTTGGTAAAAATTCACACTCAAAAAATAAAAAAATTAGAAGCATACAAAACGGCCAGTAATCGGTAACAAGGAATCCCGAAATGATTCTATCGGAGATAAGAAAATTACTCACCGATATAAAAAAAATCAACAACAAAGGAAACTGTACAGACGCAATAGAAATCGAGGCCTAAAAAATAGGGATAAAAATGAAAAGATTACAAAATCTTGAAGAAACAAAAAACACACACTGAAAAAAAAAACAAAAAAAAGAAGTTAGTATTATTTTAAGCGACTTAAATAAGAAGGTAGGGAAAGGAGGAGACGGAGATGTAGTATGCGAATATAGGAGAATATATACCTGGAAAACCAAGATGATGGTCACAACGCAGTAAGGAACCATATTACACCATTATAAACCAAAGATTCCTTAAGGGGATGGGTACGTATTTTCGGCTGCAATGCTATTCAAATGGGGATTCATTTATTTCGAATCCTGAGAAAACTAATAAGTATTTTTGAAAAATTTAAACGCAGAATGAAAGATTACGTTCTTATCGAGGGCCGAAAGTGCCTGAGAACTTCTATAATGTTTATTTTAATAAATTAGAGGGGTGAAAAACTAAGAGAAAATTTAGTGTGATTTTTAATTTCAAATTCAAAATAAACTTTTTATTTATTCTAAGGGACTTTCGGCCCTCGGTAATAATTTAGTCTTTCATTCTGCCTTTAAATTTTTCAAAAATATTTATTGGTTTTTTCAGGATTCGAAAAAAATGAACACAATGTCCGTGGTAATATTTTCCAAATTTATCCTTGTCTTACAACGCACTCAGTCGAATAGAATATTGTCAGCATATTGTCAGCTAGACAGTGACAATCAGTGACAATTTTAAATATTTGACATGGCATCGGGAATATTTTGAGCTGTTGATTAAATAATGTTGATATATAGTGTACATATTTGATAAATTAATTGATTAAGACCTAAACTTAATAAAAAGTTATTTATTGTGCATTATTTGTGGAAAATCCAAGCAGTGAATACATTAGGATAATATATTCTGTGATCCAAGTATTTTGTTGTTAAAGATGTTCAAAATTGTAAGCGTTCCATAGTAACAATATATTATATAAATTATTACAATCACTGAATACATAGTTAGTGAAAAAATTATCAGTAGCAATTGCACAAGAGCTCTAAAATTATCGACTTTTTCCAGAGTGACACTTTGACAGTTTTAATTTCACGACCCGAAGGAGAGTGAAATTATGTCAAAGTGGCACGAGGGAAACAATTCGATAATAATTTTAGAGGTCGAGTGCAATTTGCTGCGATTATTTCATGAATAAAACTGTTCAAAACCAAAATTTTATTGTAATTGATTTATGTAAGTAGAAATTACTACAGTTAAACACACATTTGTTAAATATTTGACGGTTGAAAGTCATCACTTTTATAACTTTTAAAACAGTAATTGTCATTAATGTCACTGAATGTATTTTTTCGTTGCAACGAAGGGCATCTGACGTAATATACTTGACGACGGGATATTATCAAAAATTATCACTTTAATTTTTATTTCTGTAGCTTTCTATTGGTCAGAATCTCCTATGAATGAAATAATCACATTTATTAACTGAATTAATAATTTGCAATTATACAAATAACAGTTATCCAAGAACATTCAAAAGACATCTCTTTAAAGTTAATCACGACATTGTCAAGTAGAATGACGTTCTAGTAATGTTTACATATCCATACCAGTGTGAATTTAACTAAACGTGATTTGCCGTGTAAAGACAGAAAAAGTAGGGATAGCCGTAAAATATTTGCGAATTATGTACCGATGGCCTTAACGCCATAACCATCGACTACAGGTGACCACAATTTTGTTTTAGCTGACATGAAACTCAAACTAAACAAAATAAAAAAGCCACCGAAACACGTAGAATTTATCTGAAAATACTGAGAGAAGCTGATCTTTGCTAACAAATTAAAAAGGTAGCTGGCATATACAAGAAAAAGGTATTGGAAACATAATGGACAAAAATAACAAAATAATATTTGAAAATTCAGACAAAATAAACAGATGGAAAGAATGCATAAAAGAGCTATTTGAAGGCGAAGAAAAAATGGAGACCATAGAACAAAGAGGAAAAAGTGGGCCTGCAATTACCAAAGAGGAAATTGAAAAATTAATAAAATAAAACAAAATGATAAAATCATGGAACCGTATGAAATACGTACAGAAATAGTAACAGATAACTTTATTGGGATACTAGTAGAATTATTCAATGAAATCTTCGATACTGGGGAAATTCTAAAAGAAGGGCAAATATCTGTGTTCATCCCAATACCAAAAAAGTCAAAGCAATTAAATGTGAAGAATATAAAACGATCAGCTTGATGAACCTTGATTTAGAAAAAGCTTTATTTACTAAAGGGGCATATTTACTGTACAAACACTCATAAAACGGTGTCAGATGTCAACTGTGATGAAAGCCTTCTACAAAACACAACACAGAAGGCTTGCAAACATGTTACGGGACATAGAAATAGACCATCAGTCTGTTTCTATGTCCAGTTTCTAGTCTGGTGTAACGTGTTGGATTTGTAAAGGTGTATTCTAGCCACAAGTAAATTTCTCATCATTTTTTGTTTGATAAGTTTATTTGTTCATCTGTAGTTAATTCGCAACTTATCTGTTCCCCCATTTCTTTGGCAATTTTATCTGCAATTTCATTGTTTGTTATTCCTACGTGTGCTTTAACCCAGAAGAATTTTATAAATTTATTTTGATCTTATAATTTTTTAATAATTGTTTGGATGTTAAAGATAATATCATTGAATACTAGTTCTGTTAAAGCTAATATATTAAATAGTTCTGAACCAAAAAAAAAACAAAAATTATTATAGTCAGTAAGAACAAGATTAAAATCGAAACAATCTACGTTAAAGAAAAAGCTTTCGAGAAAGTACCCACATACAGGGTAGCGAGAGAAAGTATGGAAACACGGTAATTTCTCGGAAACAGCTTAAACGATTGTTATACATTTTGGTGGGTAAGGGTATTCTAATACGGCCGATTTTATAGTGATAATTACACTGTTGTCAAATCTTCCGTTTTTCTGGGAATCTAATGCACTTTCTTATTTTAAATGGAACACACTATATTTTTGCGTTTTGAAGTCCTTAAGAAATACTGATGGTTTTTCATGTTATGTTCCCTATACCTAAATGCCATAATTTCGGAGTTATTGCTACATTTATTTAAAAAAAATTTAACAAATTATACAAATTAATTTTTTTGGACCGGGTAGATATTATTTTAGGTTCTTTGGGTCATTGGAAACAAAAAAGATCTTTTGTAATTTTCCTCAAAAGTTAATCGTTTCCGAGTTATAAACAATTTAAAACTGAAAAAAATCGGACAATGACGATTTTCTGGGTTCAAAAACATAAGTAAAAAATATTATTTTTGAAACCATGAAGTGCCTAAATTCAAGTTCAAACCTTACTTTATCAGATGCCGATAAGTGATTTGGCCTTATTTCATTCTAAAACATTATTTTCTAGTTGTTAATGCAGCCCGATAGCCCGGTCCTCTCATATGAGCTTTATTAACAATTAATGTTGTTCTGAAGCTATTTCCTTGTGGCATTTTTATATTAATTATTTATATGGGAAATAAGCCACAATTAAAATGAAAAAAATAATTTTATTAACGTTTCGACGCCCAAATCGGGTGCCGTTGTAATATTTTGTATTTTGACAACGGCACCCGATTTGGGCGTCGAAACGTTAATAAAATTATTTTTTTCATTTTAATTGTGGCTTATTTCCCATATAAATAATTAATCATTAACAATTAAAAAAAACAATGTTTTAGAATAAAATATGCCAAAAATTCTGGGGATCTGATAGAAAAAGGTTTGAGCTTGAATTTAGGTACTTCGTAATTTTAAAAATGAATTTTTTACTTGTGATTTTGAACCTTGAAAATGTCATTTTTCGATTTTTTTCAATTTTAAATTGTTTATAACTCAGAAACGATTAACTTCTGAGGAAAATTACAAAAGACCTTTTTTGTTCCGAATGATCAATAAAACCTAAAATACCCTACCTGGGCCGATAAAATTGACTTTTATAAATTGTTAATTTTTTTTTAATAAATGTAGCAATAACTCCGAAATTATGGCATTTAGGCATAGGGAACATAACATGAAAAATAATCAGTATTTCTTAAGGACTTCAAAACGCAAAAAATATACAGGGTGTTCCATTTAAAATAAGAAAGTTCATTAGCCTTCCATAAAAACGGAAGATTTGACAACAATGTAATTACCACTATAATATCGGCCGCATTACGACACCTATCCCACCAAAATTTATAAAAATCATTCGACCGGTTTCCGAGAAATCACCGTGTTTCCATACTTTCTCGCTACCCTGTAGAATTACCTGCGATGTGCTGGGATGATAGAATAAACAGAACCATGTCCTACAAGAAGAAGAAGAAGAAAAAGTACTAAAGAACCAGAGATGCTGATGAAACAATAACTACCTAAAATGGAATTGGGCAGGAAATATATAATTAATGGAAGATGGACTAAGAGAATTATCAAGGGGAGAAGACGTCTTTACAAATACAGGGCACCCTCAAACATGATGAGATTTTATATGACAGCAGTGGTCAAAAATGTAAAAGCTAAAAATGATAATGATGATGAATTATACATTAATACTTACGCTTTTTTGATTTCCGAGTTAGTAGCGGTTTTTGGCACCTCAAGGACTCTGTAGTAGTCCACCATGTTGGTGCCACAAGTGTCTTTATGCCCCAGTTTTTAAAATACGCCTGAAAACAAAACACAATGTCAAAAACAAAACAAAAACGAAAATTTTAACGTAATACATAAATGCTTGATGTTGTTTTTTAAACGTTTAATAAATGTACTGTTTTAAAAAACTGATTGCGTACTTATAAGTTAATCAAAAGAATCAAATAAAAACCAATGATGTCGAAAGCTATAAAAAGAATCTCTGTATGTTTGCAATTTTTTTTAAATAAATCATACTATAAACAAAGCACTCACAAAAGATACGCAGTAATTTTAACATTTCAACTCAACAAATCTGAACAATATAAAAATTAATACACAAAACTTTTATGGAATATGCAAAATAAGTTTGTCGGTAAAAAACAAGAACTCACAAACGACACAAAAAAGACGCCTATTAACGAAAATCATTGCCTTGTTTTAGTATTTATTGATTTCGAAACAACTTTTAACAAAGTAAACTTGGTACACATCTACATACGACTGTTTTATGTTTATTACCATGGTTTCGTATCTGACGCAAATTCCAAATGCAGGGCTATCAATAAAGATAAAAACTACCTAATCATCCATATCAATAAGATAAACAATAATGAAACATGGTTATTCAGAATAATGTGATAAAAACATTCATTTGCAATGTGGCGAAAGATTTCGATTCATTGCACTTTATACCACGTTGTTCAATGCGTTTTGTCATTCGATAAGAGATAGAATTTGAAGCTCGCCGTTTTATTTTTCTAAAGATGGTACAGTCTTGAAACTTTGGCAGTTGGTAGTGGCCATACTGCTGAAGCTACATCTGTCAAATTGGCTGTCAGATTGTCGATTATTAAACGACAAGACCAACGATCGTTCAGCATGTGAACAACTCAATTGAGGGTCAGACGGTACCCGGGGCCCAATTCATGTGATATCTAATACATCCATGTTTATTTTAATAATTATTGGGACCGTGCAAGTTCGGCAAAGCGACCCCTATTTCTACGCTCTGTACTTTTATTCGCACTTTTAATTATATTGGCCAATTATATTAGTCCTGGTTACTGGATAATTGTCAAGGCCATAGTCCAAAAAAATAATAAGAAGAAAAACTAAGATGCAGGTTATGTGATGCAAACGTAAACAATTGTATGTAGTAAATAAAATTAGTTATTAAAATGCAGTACTGCAAGCAAAATACAATTAATTAAATTTACCTTTATATAATAATTGCATATCATATCAATATTGTGGAGCAATATATAATTTTTCGGCTTCAATGACAGAAGGTATGAAATATACGTCAATTTGAAAATTTCAATTGACAATATGAATTATTTAAGATAGTTGCAATATTTCTCCGCGACTCGCGCACGGTCGTTTCTCGTTTCCCTTCCAAGTACTTGCACACCGCGAATAGTCAATGTTTCCATGACTGATTAAGTTTAAAAGGTTTTTACCAAATATTTTCATTTTGCTGGTTAGCATGTCAGCATTTTGTCAGGACTGATGATGATCTGTAATCAGATCGAAAACTAGTTCTGCTTTTGTGATTACGCCCTTTTTACTGAATTTTAATAAATATACCTTTTATAAAGGATTTTACTTATTATTTTTTGTAATATATGGTATACAGCCAGCTACAAGAAAACCTTTTTCCCTGCGGATTTGCATCTATTCTCTTTTCTGTTCCAGAGTCCTTCTTCATCCTCAGTCCTTCCAGAGTCCTCATCTTGGGTAATATCAATGTTAATCCCCTTTACCAACATGTCCTGTCGTATCGTCTCTCCCCAGGTCTTCTTTGGTCTTCCTCTCCTACTCCTTCCAGGAATCTGCACTTCAGCTATTCTTCGTATTGTGTGATTAACGTCTCGACGTTGAACATGACCAAACCATCTTAACCTATGCTCTCTCATTTTGGCATCAATTGGTGCCACACCTAGACTTCCCCTAATATACTCATTTATAATTTTATCCTTCTTTGTCACTCCACTCATCCATCCAAGCATTCTCATTTCCGCCACATGCATTCGTTGTTCCTCTTTCTTTTTCACTGCCCAACATTCAGTTCCGTACATCATAGCCGGTCTTATGGCTGTTTTATAGAATTTTCCCTTCAGCTTAATTGGAATTTTTCTGTCAAACAACACACCACTGGCTTCTTTCCACTTCATCCATCCAGCCCTAATTCTACTGCATGCATCTCCATCTATTTCTCCATTACTCTGTAATACCGATCCTAGGTACTTAAAACTATTGTTTTTCACAATCATTTCACCATCCAAAGATACCATTTTATTTGTAGTAACTCTATCTTTAAAGGAACATTCCAAATACTCTGTTTTTGTCCTACTAAGTTTTAAACCTTTTTCCTCCAGAGCTTGTCTCCACTGTTTCAGTTTTTGTTCTAAGTCTCTTTCACTATTTCCTACTAACACTACATCATCAGCATAATACATTAGGCACCATGGAATACCACCCTGAAGTTTCGCTGTTATCTGGTCCAAAACTAATGAGAATAAATAATGACTAAGCACCGAGCCTTGGTGCAATCCTACTTTCACCTGAAATTTATCAGTCTCTCCTACACCTGTCCTAACACTAGTCGTTACTCCCTCATACATATATCTCACAATCTTTACATATTCGCCAGTGACTCCTTTCTTATTGAGTGCCCACCACAGAATCTCTCGAGGAACTCTATCATATGCTTTCTCAAGCTCAATGAATACCATATGACCGTTGGTCTCTTTATTCCTGTATTTTTCCATCAGTTGCTTTACAATGAAAATTGCATCTGTTGTTGATCTGCCCTGCATAAAGCCAAATTGATTATCGGTTATTTCGGTTTCTTCACGTATCCATGTATCAATTACTCTCTCCCATATTTTCATGATGTGGCTAAGTAGTTTTATAGCCATGTAGTTTGTAAATTGTTGTATGTCTCCCTAGTTTTTGTAGACAGGAACTAATATACTGCTTCTCCATTCCTCTGGCATTTGTCCAACTTCCATAAATTTATTAACCTTCGGAGTACGGAGATTATTTGACTTACTTAGATTACGAAGATGGGTCAAGCGTGACCCATTCTCATTTTATTTATAAGGATGTTTTAAATAGTCAGTATTATTAAACAGTATCTTTAATTTAACAAAAAACAAAGAAAATCCTAAATTATTGCCTTTAAATTTTTTAAGATGGTTACCCATGGGCATATACTAGTTCGCTCCCGCGGCCAGATTTTAATACCTTACAGAAAACGGGCATAGGTAAATTTGCTCCGGCCATATATTTGAATACAGTGGAACCTCGATAAGTCGGATTAATCGAGACTGCGGCCGATGCGAGTTATCGAAAATCCGAGTTAGCCGGAGAATATGGTAAAAATTAATAAAACACGGTATACTTACAGATAAACTCCATTATAATTGCAAAAACATGAAATACATAAAATATGCACAATACATCTAAATTACGTACAGTTGTATACAGTATTGTTTATTTCTTGGTAAAAAACTTAGTCAAAGTGAAAAAATGTTTGTTTTGTCTGATGAAAATCGGTTCGGGTTAGCCGGACTTCCGGGTTATCGGAGGCCGACTTATCGGGGTTCCACTGTACGTATACCCGTAAACAGACACGGCTGCGATTTACGTGTACCTACAAACATATTGAAAATATTCTTCGAAATCCGAAAACCGGGTCAGGACTGACCCGGCATCATAGATGTTACGTAGAGGAAAAACTGTAGTTTGCATGTTCACGAATTATAAACGAAAAAATAGATTGAAACAAATAAGGAGAACTTACGATTAATCGGATTTGTAAAAAAATTATTTCATAAAATATTAAGAAATAACTGAATTTCGGGTCACGCTTGACCCAGTCTTCGTACTCCGAAGGTTAAATAGACCTGCTAGCCAACTTATTCCTGTCTCTCCCAATGCTCTCCATACTTCCCCAGGAATATCATCTGGTCCGACTGCTTTTCCTTTCTTTATTTTTTGAAGCGCTTGAGCCACTTCCTCGTTTGTTGTTCTGGTAAGCATTGCTGTTACTGTCTCCGTTAACTCCACAGGCTGTCTGTCAAATTCTTCATTTAATAAACTGTCAAAATACTTTCTCCATCTCTTTTTGGCATCCTTTTCGTGAAATAGTATTTTGTTATTTTCATCTCGGATACATCTAATCTGATTAAAATCTCTTGCTTTCTTTGCTCTCTGTTTGGCTATTTTATATGTATTTGCTTCGCCTTCCCTGGTATCAAGTTGATCGTATAGGTTTGAATACGCTTCTGCTTTAGCTTTTGCTACTGCTACTTTCGCTTCCTTTTTGGAGACCATATAGTTTTGAAGATCTATGTCCGATCTGGTTTCTTGCCACTTTTTATACAATTGTCCCTTGCCACTTTTATTTTTCTTTGTACTTCATTTGACCACCACCAAGTCTCTTTATCCTCAAACTTCTTTCCTGTCGTTTTCCCAAGTATTTCAATAGCCGTCTCTCTAATAATATTGGCCATTTTTCTCCAAATTTTCGCAAAGGTTCGCTATGACGAACTACCCCATTTATTATATTTTGTAGTTCTTGTGCGTTGCTTGCTTTATTAGGACGGTATCATCGGCGTACTTGATGTTGTCCATAGTAGGTGGTTCCGTTAATCTTGATTCCATCTTGGACCTCGTCTAATGCTTCTCTGAATATAGACTCCAAATACAGATTAAATAATAGCGGTGATAAGACGCTAAATATTAGCGGTGATAAGACGCAACCCTGTTGCACTCCTTGTCAGATTTGTATATCTTCGGATGTTGTGTGCTCTATTTCAATAGGGATGTTCACAAAAAATTAAAAAGTCATTTCAAACATGTAAAACGATTAGGAAACACCCTTTATTAGAAATCTAGCATTATTTTAAATTTCAAGAACGCTTCTCTATTGGCCTGACGTCACTAGTTGCATACCCAAGCGCGCGCCATTCTCATAGTGTTACTGTTTACCTGTTTGACGTTTCAGGTCATTTTATTTTGTTCTCTTCTTGTTTTATCAGGGTTAAAGTGGAGTTTTATAGTGAATTTGTTTAGTTTAAAGTGGATAGACTGTTTGGACTGTTTGTAAGGACATATTTTGGGTTTTACAAAAATAAACAAATAAAATGGAAGAGGGTTTTCAGAAAGCCGATTCGTATAAACTACCGACTGTAGTGTAGATGAAACAATGGTGTATGATTTATTGGAATCTTGTAAAAAAATAAATCTACCACAGCTTTACTGAGTGTATATTCCATATAATTTTCCATGTCTTCTTTAAGCTAAAAAAATAAATGCTTAATACTCCACAAAAAAAAATAGAGAAAGTTGTATGCATGCATTGTACGCATGCATATTGTATACATACATCGGCTGGTTATTACTTTACCTTGGTTAGGTGTATTAAAAATATTTTTATTCTTCTTCATGTACCTTGTCCGTTGTGGACGTTGGCTATCATCATGGCAATTTTAATTTCATTTGAGGCGTTTCTGAATAACTCGATCGATTTTTGTCCAAATCATTGGCGTAAGTTTTTAAGTCATGCGTGTCTTTTCTTCCGGGTCCGCGTTTGCTCTCTATTTTACCTTGCGTTATCAGTTGGAGTATACGATATTTATCATGCCTCATGATATGACCGAAATATTTAAGATTTCGTTTCTTAATTGTAAAAGAGATTTCTTTTTGTTTTCCCATTCGACGCAATACCTGTACGTTGGTGTGGGTCGCCCAGGATATTTTGAGGATACGTGGGTACACCCACATCTCAAATGCCTCTAGCTTTTTCATTAATGTTTCCATTATTGTCCAGGCCTCTGCGCCATATAGCAAGACCGGAAATAATAACATTTTAGCAGCCGCATTTTTATTGGGAGATATTATGTCGCAATGGGTGAAAATATTTCTCATGCATGTTGTTAAATGTTGCTATGTCCTTTTCAACTCTAGATCTTATTTCGGTTGTTTGGTATTTCGAGTTGACAACTGTTCCAAGGTAAAAAATATTTTTGAACTTGGGTATTATACATTTTCATTTCAACCAATCTTTTCACTAAATTATTAATGATTTTAATATAATATAAAGTCATACCTACATCCACATGTAGTTATTTCAAGGTTTACTTTTACTGTATGTACTATTAGAATCCCGTTTTCAGGAATATCCCAGTTTAAGGAATACAAATTTGATGTCCCGAAACTATTTCATTTACTCTTTAAGGGGGTAGGTGCAAAATCTTGGTCCAATGCTATTTAAATTAATTAATTTTTTTCGAATCCTGAGAAAACTAATAAGTATTTTTGAAAAATGTAAATGCAGAAAGAACAATTACATTATTACCAAGGGCCGAAAGTCTCTGGAAAACTTCTATAATGTTTATTTTATTAAGTTAGTTCTTTAAGTTAGTTATTTTAAGTTCTAGCTGCAACAAACCATTTCTTTTTCTGTTTTAAATTGGCTGGAACGGTAATAAAAATCTTGTCAGAACTGTTTTTTGATGTATTTACACACCCAGGAACAAAACACCACTTATTTGGCTTTATTTTTAATAATTAAATACGTAAAAAACTGCGCACATTCAAATACACCGAGTAAATAAGTATACAAAAATACATATAAAGTCATACTATATAAAGTCATACCTACATCCACATGTAGTTATTTCAAGGTTTACTTTTACTGTATGTACTATTAGAATCCCGTTTTTAGGAATATCCCAGTTTAAGGAATACAAATTTGAGGTCCCGAAACTATTTCATTTACTCTTTAAGGGGGTAGGTGCAAAATCTTGGTCTAATGCTATTTAAATTAATTCATTTTTTTCGAATCCTGAGAAAACTAATACGTATTTTTGAAAAATGTAAATGCAGAAAGAACAATTACATTATTACCAAGGGCCGAAAGTCTCTGGAAAACTTCTATAATGTTTATTTTATTAAGTTAGTTCTTTAAGTTAGGGTCATTTCATATGAAATCAACCAATAAAATGGTGACTTTGGAATTTCATCTTCCCGATTTTGATAATTTTTGGTACACTTATTCTACTTATAAAGTAGATGAAAAATCTGAATTTTCAAATTTTTTGGTCCAGTAGTTTTTTTGTAATTAATTTTTGAAAATTATAAAATTACCAAATTTTGCTCTTACATAGGTATAGAAAAATAGGAATATCTGTAAAACTACTTATTGGATATGCATGAGCGATACCTTGTTAAAAAGGTCTTTTAAAGGCCTTTCAAACGATGTGTCACATGACACATTTTCAAAATAAAAAAATTGAAAAAAATTTTGAAAAAATTTTTTTTTTATTTTTTTCAAAAGCACCATTTTTATTTTTTTTCAAAAAAATATATATTTTTTGCCAATATTTTAGTGAGATACTGACCAAATTTTAAGATGGAGAAATCATGGGTTTAGGTACAAAAAATAAATAAAGTTTTCAATACACATGATTTTACCTTAAAAAATTAACTTTTTATTAAAGCTAATTTGGTTTCTCTTGGTTTTTGTAAAACTTATTTTGTTTCTATGAACCACTTTTTAAACTAGATACAAAAACTTGCATGTTCACGTTTTAGCTAGGCCACACCTCAATTTCCCTGATTGGTCAGTCTTAGAAATAAATTAGAATGCATGTTTTTGCAGGAAAAATCCTGCATAAAAGAAGCACAGGGGTAAACTCACTTTTAATTTATTTGAGCTCAACAAATAGACGTTGGCGTATCTATTGTGGTGTAAGAGTACGTGTTTAAAACTGTAAAAAAATTGCAAGTGTTGTTTTTTGAAAAATAGTGATTTAGGGGTTACGGCAAAACAATGTCTGAAAACCAGGCAAAAGAATGGTACAAGTATTCAACTAAGTGTTGTGATCCATTTAAAACTGGAAAACATTCAGGAAAACTTAGAAATGTTACTGAAGCCATGTGCAATCGCGTCAACATAAAAAAAGGAATGAAGATTTGTGATGGGTGTAGGCTAAAGTACATGAAGACTTTGAAAAATGCTGAATCTCCTGAAGCCGGGTAAGTTTTAATTTATTGTTTTTTTTTTACAAAAGTAAACATCTACATTGGATTTTTTTATTATATAGACATGAACTTTATTTATTTATATTAAAAAAATATTTTTTATTTATTTTATAATTTTTTTGTAACTTTAACACTTATTCAGTTCTTTTTTTTTTCAGACCTTCAACAGAAAATCCATCCCCCAATTTTAAAGCCGAACCTAAGGTTGGACCAGACCTGTCTTTAGAGCTACTTGAGCTAGCAATCACTTGAGCTTTTAGGAGAATCACCAATTAAAAAGAAAAGATTGCCAATGCAGAAAGCGGAAAAGGTTAAAACTGTTATTGAGAAAGAATTAAGAGAGGAAAGACGAGCTGAAACTGAAGAGCCACCTGTTGAAGCTGTAAAAGAACATGAATGCGAGATGGTACAGCAATTAAAGAAGAAATTTAGGGAACTTACAAAAAGGAGCGAGAAAATGCATTTGCTATCCTGCCTGCCTATTAGTTGGAGTAGATCAAAAATAGTGAAAGAATTCGGAGTCAGTCAGTATATGGCAAGGGCTGTTAAGCAGATGGTAAAAGAAAAAGGGATTCTGTCCACCCCAAATCCAAAGCCAGGAAAAACGGTTTCCCCTGAAATAGTCAAGTTAGTTACAGAATTTTATTTAAGAGATGACATAAGTCGTATGATGCCAGGAAAAAAAGACTGTGTTGTGGTCAAGCAAGAAAACCAGAAAGAACACGTTCAAAAACGCTTACTTTTAGCCAACTTAAAAGAAATTTATGCCCTATTTAAACAAGAGAATTCTGAAGTTAAAGTTGGATTTACAAAATTTTATGAGTTAAAACCAAAAAATTGCATATTAGCAGGACAAAGTGGAACACACTCAGTATGTGTTTGCACTATTCATCAAAACATTAAATTAATGATTAATGGTTTAAAACTGAATAAAATAATTGTTAATGAAAATAACAAACCTAGCTATCCGGATTACTATGCTTGCTTAACCAAAATAATGTGTAATCCCCCAAATATTGATTGTTATTTGGACCGATGCTCAACATGTCCTGGCATAGAAAATTTGAAAAATCATCTTATGGAAAAGTTCAATGAATCCTTCATTGATAATGTTTCCTACAAAAAGTGGATTTCTGTTGACCGGTGCAATATGGAAACGGTGATTAAATCTACAGAAGATATTGTGGAAGACTTTGGTGAAAACCTTTTAAAATTAAAAACATACTCATTTATTTCAAACATTCAAAAGGAATTTTATAACGAGACCAAAAATAATTTAAAAAATGGAGAAGCGCTCATTACGTCAGATTTTGCAGAGAATTACTCATTTGTTTTACAAGATGAGGTACAATCGTACCATTGGAATAATTCGCAAGCCACCCTGCACCCATTTGTGATTTACTATAGAAATGAGCAAGGAGAAATAAAGCATATGAATTATGTTTTCATATCTGATTGTTTAATACATAATACAATAGCTTTTCATTTATTTCTAACTGTGTTGATACCGGAATTGAAAAATGAAATTATGAATCTATCAAAAATATTCAACTTTTCTGACGGATGTGCCGCTCAATATAAGAACAAAAAAATTTTTTTAAATCTGTCCTACCACGAAAAAGATTTTGGTCTTACAGCTGAGTGGCATTTTTTTGCCACATCACATGGTAAAAGTGCCTGTGATGGTCTAGGAGGCACAGTCAAAAGATTGGCCACTAAGGCCAGTTTGCAAAGGCCTTACGAGAATCAGATACTAACACCAGAGCAATTATTTCAATTTTCCACCGAAAATATTCACGGAATCACTTTTAAGTACTGTTCAACTGAAGAATATAATGAACATACTCAAAAATTAGAACCAAGATTTGCTAAAGCCCAAACAATACAAGGGACACAAAAAGTGCATGCGGTTATTCCTTTTTCAGAAACACAAATCATAACCAAAAATTATTCATTAAGTTCTGATCAACAAAAACAACTAATTCAGAAAGATTTGTCAGAATTAAATCAAATGGAACTTAAACTAATTGAATCTGGATTTGTAACGGTAGAGTATAACAATGCTTGGTGGGTGGCTTGTATTATAGGCAGAAATGATGAGACAAATGAAATTAAAGTTAGTTTCTTGCATCCAAACGGGCCAGCCCCCTCCTTTTATTACCCCAAACCTAAATCAGATATTCTAATTATTGAAAGAAAAATGATTTTAAGAAAAGTTCAACCCATTACCGCTACAGGTCGGACTTACACACTGACAAAGGAGGAAATGTCAGATTCCACCCACATTTTGGAAAGAAAAATAACTTTAAAAAATATTTAATTTATTTGAAATTTAGAGAAGCGTTTGTGTTACTTATAAAAAATTATTGTTTTCTATATTATAGCATGTATCTTTGACTTTTATGTGTTTTACTTAAAAAAGCTACCATTTTTTAATGTTTGAATATTGTTTTATTTTTTTTTCATATGGAACCCACCATTTCTCCATCTTGAAAATTGGTGTGTGTCTTAGTAAAACATTGAAAAAAAAAATATATTTTTTTCAAAAAAATAAAAAATGGTGTTTTTGAAAAAAAATAAAAAATACTTTTTTCAATTTTTTTGAAAAAAAATGTAATTTTAAAATGTGCCATGTTATACATTATTTAAAAGGTTTTTAAAAGACCTTTTAAACAAGGTATCGCTCATGAATTTCTGATAAGTAGTTTTAGAGATATTCCTATTTTTCTATACTTATGTAAAGGCAAAACTTGTCAATTTTATCATTTTCAAAAATTAATAAAAAAACTACTGGACCAAAAATTTTGAAAATTTAGATTTTTCATCTACTTTATGGATAAAATAAGTGTACCAAAAATTATCAAAATCGGAGAGGGTGTCTGCCAAACCCCTGGTTGATTTGATATGAAATGACCCGTTAGTTATTTTAAGTTCTAGCTGCAACAAACCATTTCTTTTTCTGTTTTAAATTGGCTAGAACGGTAATAAAAATCTTGTCAGAACTGTTTTTTGATGTATTTACACACCCAGGAACAAAACACCACTTATTTGGCTTTATTTTTAATAATTAAATACGTAAAAAACTGCGCACATTCAAATACACTGAGTAAATAAGTATACAAAACTACACCTCGTCCAATTTACTTACCGTTGCACGTCATCCGCGCCATAGCCTGTGACACGATACCAACACGAAATATCTAGGCGGTAGGTGTGTTCCCCTTTAGAATCATTTTGATTCTAAAAAAGAACACACCCACCGCCTAAATATTTCGTGTTGGTATCGTGTCACAGGCTATGGCGCGGATGACGTGCAACGGTAAGTAAATTGGACGAGGTATAGTCGTCGATCAAAGACGTTACGACTGCTGACGTCACAGACCGTAGCCTCGCTGCAGGGTACCGTTTTTCTAGCCTCCAAGAAAATCAACATTATGAACTCATTTATCTTAAAAAATATACATTTTTAAACAGTTTTATGATTGTTACGTTTTTATATACCTTGTAATCTATTGAATTTAACTATATTTAAAAATTAGTGAACATCCCTATTGTTGCTATTTGTTGCCAATATACTTCTGAGATAATTCGCAGGTTTTGCTCTTCAACTCCAGTTGTTTTTAGAATTACGATCGTCTTCTGATGGTTAACGCAGTCAAATGCTTTTAGATAATCAATAAAACATGCGTACACATCTACATTCATGTCTCTGAATCGTTGTGTTAACACATTTAAGGCAAAAAGAGCTTCTGGTGTTCCCAATACATTTCGAAATCTCAACTGAGTATCACTCATCTGGAACTCACACTTCTTATAAATTCGTGTATGGATAATTCTCAGAAAAGTTTTCAGGACATGAGACATCAAGTTTAATATTAGATAATAATCTCACTGCGAAGAATTGAGATCTGATAGATATTTAAAATATTTAAAACTGGTTTGAGGTTATTACACCAAAAGATTTGGCTCGTACAGTGAACTCCATACCTCGCAGAATCGGAATTGAGTGTATGCTAAAAAACAAAGGTTATCCAGCCAAACACTATTGCATACAATGACGCAATAAAATTAAAAATAATTTTGCAAATAACAAAGTGAAAATGAGGAATACTAATAACATAATTAAAATTTTTGTTAAAGTTTACACAATTTTGGCCATTGGTGTATATTATCTGTAATTGTTACTTACTGTGTAGTGCGTATGTTGACTTTTTTCTATATTGTCATTACTAATAGTTTAATATACAATAATAATCACTTTTATTATCTGTACAAGGCAACAACAACAAAAAATTTGTGCTTAATATGGCGATCTGATGTAATGAACTCATTCAAGTGTGTACCAAATGCCTTGAATTATTTAATACTGTATTGTAATCTAATATTATTCCCATGCAAGTTACTAACAGGAATATAAAATAGAGGGATCATAGTTTTTCATTGTGTTATAATGGAAAACAATAACATAAAATTTATGAAGAATGCTCCATTACTAAAACATAATGTGTATAAGTTGTAATAGACGAAGTGTGAAACATTATGTTAATGTTGGTATTATATTATTAATAAACGTGATTATATGCTGGATATTCTCATAAAATCCAACAACAAAGCTATTCTACAGTTTAAACAATTCGCGCAAATTTAAGATAAAAAATTGAAAATATACAGGGTGCTTCATCTTATTCGCCTCGGTCTCTGTACGGAAAACCACTTGATATTTTAAAAAAATTTCTTCACAGCAATATACAGGGCCTTTAATACTACAACCTAAAAATAATGTGAATTATACAGGGTGTTCCAAAAAAGAGTGGTATATCAAAGTTATATTTTTTCTTATGGAATGTCCTATATCTGATGACATTATTAAATTGACCTTAAAAAATAAGCTATACTTTCATAAGGGTTCCCTATAGCTAAATACAGGGTGTTTTGATTTATTTCGATTTTTATAAAAATGTAAGGTTTTAGAGAAAAATAAATATCTACGAATCTAAGAAGCAGTAACAAATTCTTTCTTGGATCTTAATAATAGACTATTTAGCATACTTAAACAGATGCTTATTGCAACAAAATTTCTTACAGGGTGGTCAAAATATGAGATTGTTCTATTAACAAATTCAAGCTGTAATAACTTATTTATTTTAAATGGAACACCCTGTATCTTACTAGTCTATCGCGTAGAAAATTTAATTAGCTTTCAATTTGTATTAGGGTTTCCTATACCTATCTTTTTACAGGGTGGTCAAAATATTAGATTGTTCTATTAACAAATTCAAGCTGTAATAACGTACTTATTTTAAATGGAACACCCTGTATCTTACTAGTCTATCGCGCAGAAAATTTACTTAGCTTTCAATTCTTATTAGGGTTTCCTATACCTATCTTTTTACAGGGTGGTCAAAATATTAGATTGTTCTTATTAACAAATTTAAGCTGTAATAACTTACTTATTTTAAATGGAACACATCCGATTATGGATTTGCAGATTGAGAACATTTTGATTACTCAGAAATATCCTCATCTTCAAAAAAAAACTACTCTCGATGGCTCTATTCTTAATCGAATTTCTCATCTCGGATTTAGGTCTTTAGTAGATCGTCCTTTAACATTCTACTTTTTCTTGTATTCAATAACTTGCTTCTTCATTCGTACCTATTGATTGATACCTCTATGGGAGATTGCCATTCATATCACATAGTGATCCTTTGGACTTAATTGATCGTGGAGGTGATTATTCCTGAAGCCGAACTGATTTTTTGAAGATTTTTTCTTATAATATCAAGTCTCTTAACAATCGCTCCCAAACAGTTTTGATATTATTGGTAATACTAGGATACGGTAGCATTGTCCAATACGAGGAGACTGTATTTAGTGATTTTTTATCTTTGGGGGCATTATGATTTTAGCCTTCAGGCTTCATTTTTTTTAATTATTTCTGTTATGAGATTATATTTTGGCGTTTTTTGGATTGATGTTTTTCTGGATTTCTTTAGCTACTTAGTTGGGAGTTAGCTGGCCTGATGTTTAATTATAGCTTCATAACTTTACGGATTTTGGTCTAATTGGAAAATCTTCTCTAGGTGCGTAGCGAACATGTTTTTCTTCTGCGTCTTGTCTTACTTTATATAAACAGAGTTGTTTGTTTATTTTGGGGCGGTTGCCTCTATGGAAGATTGTTACTCTATCTCTTGCTCGTTCGACCGATACTTTTTCTACCACTTGATGATTTGCCCCTTGCTATTTTAACAACTTTTGCTTCCTTCATTATATTCATCTGATTATGTCATTCTTTTTTCTATTTAGTGTCTACTCGTTTATACCCAGTACGTTACATTTTGTTCTAATCACGTCACTCCTAGCATCATCTTGGCGTGCTGTACTCGATCAAAATTCCATTATAAAGAATAGAATATCGAGTATGTCATTTAAAATAAGAACACTCTGTGCGATTAAATGATAATAATGTGAATTTTATTAATGAAACTATCTTGACTAAGATATTTAAGTATATTGGCGGTGTTGATGATGTGTTGTACATAACCACGACATAGGTATTTAATTCTAATTTTTAAAGCTTACAAATTAGGAAATCTTTAAATATTTAAAAAATGAAGGGAGATAGGTATAGCAAACCCTAATAAGAATTGAAAGCTAAATAAATTTTATACGCAATAGACTAGTAAGATACAGGGTGTTCCATTTAAAATAAGTAAGTTATTACAGCTTGAATTTGTTAATAGAACAATCTAATATTTTGACCACCCTGTAAAAAATAGGTACAGAAAACCCTAATACAAATTGAAAGCTAAGTAAATTTTCTACGCGATGGACTAGTAAGATACAGGGTGTTCCATTTAAAATAAGTAAGTTATTACAGCTTGAATTTGTTAATAGAACAATCTCATATTTTGACCACCCTGTAAGAAATTTTGTTGCAATAAGCATCTGTTTAAGTATGCTAAATAGTCTGTTATTAAGATCCAAGAAATAATTTGTTACTGCTTCTTAGATTCGTAAATATTTATTTTTTTCTATAACCTTACATTTTTATAAAAATCGAAATAAATCAAAACACCCTGTATTTAGGTATAGGGAACCCTTATGAAAGTATAGCTTATTTTTTAAGGTTAATTCAATAATGTCATCAGATATAGGGCATTCCATAAGAAAAAATATAACTTTGATATACCACTCTTTCTTGGAGCACCCTGTATAATTCACATAATTTTTAGATTGTAGTATTAAAGGCCGTGTATATTTCTGTCAAGAAATTTTTTTAAAATATCAAGTGGTTTTCCGTACAGAGACCGAGGCGAATAAGATGAACCACCCTGTATAATATATCATTAATAGTCGTAGTTTCGTATGTGTTATTAGTACATTCTTTGACGGTTTTTGCTGTAAATTTTAAAGAACCGTTTGGATTGACATGAAATTTGGCACACGCAGAGCTAACATGTCAAAGAAAAATAGTGATTATGAATGTTGCAGTATTAAGAAGAATTAAGACAGAAAAAGAATAGAGAGATAGAGAGGAAGAGGGAGGAAACAGAGAAGAACACTGAGATGTTGGTACAGGTACAATATAGAATTTTTTTTAAATAACGAACTGAGGCATGAAGACATTGAAGGATCATTTTTATGAGGTACTCAATAGTAATATAGTACAGGAAAAGGGGATTATGATAGTGCAAAAACAGAATTAGTAGTCACAACTCAGGAAACTTTAGAACATTTAAGTGAGATAGAAAAGATAATTGCAGAATTGAACATAAATTGAACATTTTAGGCTATTATAGTAAACTGAATTATAATTTTTGTTGCATTATTTTTCCAATGTCCTTTTAGACCAGTAAGGATCTGCGAAACAACGTCTATTTTTGAATGTGAGGGGTGGCATTCGGATTTTTGCAGATAAAGTTAGGTGACACCTTCAGTAATAATAACTGACTTATGCTCCTTCTCAAATATGCCCGGAACATTAATAAAAAAATTAAAATATTTAAAAATTTCGAAAAACATCGATTTTTTTCTGCTTTCTTTGCTTATAACTTTAAAACGATTCGTTTTGGAACAAAGTCTTACAGAAATAAAATAAAGATAATTAAATTTTGTATGATATACGACTGGTAAAAAATGTCTTAAGGTATTACCTTTTCTGCAATATAGCAATAAATACAAAATAAGGGGGCAAAATAAGTCTGTTGTTATTCAATATTTTTTAACCACTTTGGTGGCACTTAGAACCTTAGTAATTCGTTTAGGAAATTCTTTGTAACATACTTAAATCGTGTACCAAATTTCATTAAAATCGACTTAATAAATTTTGCATAATAAATTTGCAATCTAAATGTTTTTAAAAAAGTTCAAATTTTTTAAAATCTTTCTGAACAAAAAGTAGACCTTTTAGAAGTTGGCTAATTTTTTTATATATAAAGAGGTGCTCTACCTATCTAATACACTTTACAGAATTAAAATCGGATTATTTAAGGGGCCTCAGCAATGTTTTAAATTTATAAACAATTTTTTGGCTTATAAACAAATAGGTTTGTTTAATAATAAAAAAATTAATTTTTAGCAATGCAAATAATTAAAACCGGTATAATTTGACTTAAACTTTCAAATGCTGTCAGCAGAATTGCTATTTTATTTTTTAATCAAACGTTATTCGCGTTCAAAAATTGCAATTTCTCGATTTTTTTAAAGTTCCACCGCGTTTATCTCGAAAACTATGCATCCTACGAAAAAACTTGTAAAAACATTTTTTTGCTTAGAATTACCCAAGAAATACAAAAAAATGTTTTATTTTGCGAAAAATCGATGTTATGTAATTCCTCAAGTTCTTTGTTTATAACAATCTTATCGACATCCGGATCAACTGTTACCCAAAAAATTCGTGTTCTACGGGTCAAATACATACGGGTCAAAAACTTGGGTAAGTTCATCTAAATAAAGGAGTCCGTAGCACCCCCTCCTGGCCACAGCACTAATTTGTTTATAAGCCAAAAAAATTGTTTATAACTTTAAAACATTGCCGAGGCTGCTTAAATACTCCGATTTCAATTCTGTAAAGTGCATTAGATAGGTGGAGTACTTCTTTTGTAAAAAAATTGACAAATCTTTGTATGTTCTAGTTTTTGTTGTGCAAGATTTTAAAAAATTTTAATTTTTTAAAAAAAGTTTAGATTGCAAAATTATTATGCAAAATCTAGTAAGTCAATTTTAATGAAATTTGGTGTACGGTTTTAGCACATTACAAAAATTTTCTAAGCGAATTAGGAAGGTTCCAAGTGTAACCTAATTGAGGGAAAATCATTGAATAAGGACAGGCTTCCCCTTTATTTTATATTTATTGCTATTTTGAAGCAAGGGTGATAAATTAAGACATTTTTAACGAATCGCATCTGATAGAAAATTTAATTATACCTTTGTTTTATTCCTATACGACTTTGTTCTAAAATGAACAGTTTTTAAGTTATAGGCAAAAAAAGTAGAAAAAAAAACGAAATTTTTTGAAATTTTTAAATATTTTATTTTTTTTTTATTAATGTTCCGGGCATATTTGAGAAGGAGCATAATTCAATTATTATTAACGAAGTTATCACCTAACTTTATCCGCAAAAATCTGAATGCCATCTCTCACATCCACCTAAAAACAGATCCTTACGGGTCTATTTCAATAAAAAAATTATACACATCAGACAAATTTACTGACTTCGTTTAGATTTACATACCACTTTTAATAATAAAATTTTAATATCAGCCTTTTTTATCGTCTACTAGTCTACTGGATTATTCTTGTTGATTAATGTTTATTATAAAGTATATTCATGAATAAATTTCGCTTTTAATTTTATTTTACTGATCTATAAATAGAACACTGGTACTTATCGTTATCAAAATTTGCACCATTTCAGTATTCAATTGAATGTGTGCACAAGTCGTATTTTTTTTAATTATACATTTATTTACTGCGACTTGCATAAAAAGTTTTCTATTTTATCAAATTTAGGAGTAATTATTCCACAGTAACTAATACTTTAACGAATATTATTTTTGATAATAAATATGAAAATATAAAAAATAAAATTACAAAATCATATGAACAAAACTAATTGAAGGAATTTGTATGTGGTTCAAATTTTCCATTTGAATACAAATTTTGGAATTTTTGTTGAAGTAGCGGATACTGTTTTAATTTTGACATTTATACTGACAAAAAAAAATCACTAAAATGATTTGGGGGTTAATGGGTTAAAGTTATAAATACTTAATACTAAAAAATAAGCTGATATCAGTGCATAAATAAACATAATCAGCGTGAATAAACAAATCAGTAATTAGATGTACAATGACCTTATTATAATAATATAATATACAGTATACATACATTATACTGATTCTAAAACAAACAGGTATCAAAGCTCTATCTCTATAAAAGCATGGTAAAGGAAAATGATTAAGAAAATATTAGATCAAGCAAAGGACATCGCACACATCTTATGGAAAATATAATGTCACTCAAATTCAATAAAATTTATACCAATAGATTCGTTTTAAATTAACGATCAAATCTTATCATTGCGCCAACTCTCTATTTTCAAAAATAAGAGCAGAAATTGATATAAATAAATCTGAAATCAAATGGGTAGGTACATAAGTTAGAGAGAGAAAAAATATTTTAAAATACCCAGATTTTCGGTACTCCATAAATCAGCGTATTAGTTTCACTAATCCGCTTAGACCCAGCGGGATTTAAGCTGTTATGAATAGCACTCAGAGCAATAATGATTGTAAACTAACATTTTATGGACTCCAAAAATGTGATTTCGATAAACTTTAATTTCAATTTGCGCCGTAATTAATCATAATTAAGAGTTGGCGCAATGATAAGAATTGATCGTTATATTAAAACGAATCTAATCGTATAAATTTTATTGAATTTGAGTGACATATTTTCCATAAGATGTGTGCGATGTCCGATGTGAGAAAACGAGAAAAGTAAGACCAAGGGATATATGGAATAGTGAAGTGGAAGTAGTTTAAACTTGAAAGAGAGATACAATCCAAAATTAGAACAACTGCTAAAGAAGAAATTCTTCTTCTTGTGGTGCTTTCTCCTTTAGTGGAGGTTAGCGACTACACAGGGAAATATGTCTGTGTCACGTGATTCTAAATCCTGACCCATTACTTTGTGCTGTGTAATTTGGGTTGCGTATATGAACTTGAATCGGCGAAATGGGCATATTAAATAATAAAGTTGTAAGGCATGAATGAATCAAATATGTAGTACCTTTTTTGTAGATGTATTTAAAAATGAAACTGAAAAGTTGTTAAGTACTATAAAGAGTGATCTGTAGGTAATACCTATAACTGTAGCTACGCTTGACTTAAATAAAACAATTAGATATAAAAATCACAAATTTTAGTAAATTTGGGAAAGTATCATAAAAACAAATACCGATGTTGAAACGTGTTTAAATAAATACTAAAAATGTACCCAAGTTTTTGGGTAAATTTTTTTCTTAATCATTCACGCTTTTTGTACATTTTATATTTTTAACTTGGTATCGGAGCTAATGGGCCGTATTTCAAAATTTAAATACTTATTTTGTAGGTATTTAAATATTTTAGACTTTAGAGCATTTAAATACCAAGTACTTATTTATAATTATAGAGTATTTAAATACTTGCCATTTAAATAGGTACTTACTCTAAAGTCCAAAGTTTTAAATACATACTTACAAAAAGTATTTAAATTTTGAAATATTGCCCATCAGCTCTGATACCAAGTTAAAAATATAAAATGTGCAAAAAGAGTGGATAATTAAGAAAAAAATTACCCAAAAACTTTCCCAAATTTAATAAAACTTTTGATTTTTTTTTTATATCTAAACGTTGTTTTATTTTGGTCAATCATATAGGCACAGCATAGGTACATATCACTCTTTATAGTAATAACTTTTCAGTTTCGTTTTTAAATAGGGCCACCTAGGGTTAGTGTGACGGAAAAATACGCAAATTTGATTTTAAAATAAAAAAAATATATTTGCTTTTAATTCTACGGTTTCAGATTTTTAATGAAGACTTTCTGGTTAATTGTCAGTAGTAATAACCCAAGGACATTGATAATTGTTCGAAAAAATTTTATAACAGATTTCGAAAGCTTGTTGCTTGGAAACAGACCGACGCCGTAGGCGGAGGTCTGTTGCCTGTAAGCAACAAGCTTGAGAAAGTTGTTAAAAAATTTTTGAGCATTTATCAATGTTCGAGGGTTATTCGGATAGAAAATTTTTTGCTGGTTATGAAAAAAAAATACAGAGCAGAAACAATTTATTTAAATGTGCAATTAACAATTCTTCCACCGTCCGATTTCCATCTAATTCATATTTTCTATCATTGCAAAAGTCCATAAACGCTTTCCATACAAATTTTTTACTGTAAACAGTATTCTTTGGTATATTTGATTCGATAATTTCATTAATATTCTCATCAGTACTACAACCAAATCGTGACATTTTGAAATATTGAATATTTGAAATGTCAAAATCGAAATGAAACGAAATGTAGGTATCCATAGCTACATGATTGAGTGAAAACAGCCCATGGGATCTGTTTTCAGTATAATGTTGGTTTTATTGGTTGTATTCAATCAGATGACCACAAATTAATTGATTTCATTGGATTTCTAATTGAGCAAAAAATTTTCACAATCATTGCACAGTGAATACGCATGTTGCATTTTTAAAATTCCTTCTACATTATATTTTATTTAACAGGGTAAGGTGTCACACTATCCCTTCATTATGGGGTTACTGTGACTAGGATTAGGGATAGTGTGACAACTAGCTTTTTTGCCATTTAAAAGCACCTAGGATTGAGTGTGCCTTGGTGTGACAAAGACATTACAAAAATATTGTAATAATTTTTGGCATTTAAAAATTCGACAATTTTAGAAAAAAAATGCGAAATCTCTCATTTATAACACCAATTTTTTATTAAACGTAGATATTTTGAGAATATTTTCTTATTTTACAAATTCAGTAACATCTAACATTCAAAAACATCAACTTTTAGAACTTTTCCATTAAAAGTATACCGAATTCTTTCACCATTAAGGGATAATATCGGATCCATCAATATTCCTATAATTTGAGACATTCTAATAAATGAACTGTATTTTTCATTAACAACAAAACTCTTTTTATCCTTATCAACACTTCTTAATCATACCACTTCTATTTCATCTTTAGCGTGATCAAAGTTTTCAATTACACAGACATACCTAAAAGCAGTTCTACCACGCTTCCCACCTATAAAAGTTGCAACTACATATAAAAGAGCCTTGTTTAATAACTTCCTCGTTTACAGGTTTTAGTGTCGCAGTTTCCTCTAAGAATTTCTCTTCTGCTTCGTCACTTTCCCCTAAAGACATATCTTCTATCTCCTCATCACTGTCTGATTCATCTTTCTTTGACTTTTTCTTGATTGTTTTTGGACAAGTTTTCTGTTTTGCTTTAATGGACTCAGCCTTTTTGTCTTGAAAGAACTGATGTACATATTCTTCTTTTGTTATTATTTCTGCAGTATCAAATCTTCGTTTAACTTTCTTTTTTACGCTAGTTTGAACTATCTTTTCCAGAAGCATAATATGCTCAAACACTTTCCCTGGTGTTTCTTGCCCATCAGAAAGTTCGGTGATTTGACACCCTTGTAAGGGACTGGAGGATTGGCCAGTGATTTGATGCTCTTTTAATAGAGTGATAGATGATGAACCAGCGATCCCTTGCTCTTCTGATGAACAGTTGCAAGTTACTGTCAACCATAACCTGATCAAACTACGGTAGTAAGTGGTGATAGTGTCACATGTCACACTATACCCATGTTTCACTGTCACAGAAACCCCACATTGTCAAAATCTGTGGGGTTACTGTGACATGCCTAAAAAAATAATAGATAAAGATAATTAGGCCTTTAAAATAAGTTTAAATGTTTAAGATAAGTTATGCAATACCATGCAGAGAAAAAATCATAATTAAATACAAATAATTTTGAAGAAATCCAAAATTTGGACTAATATATCAGAATTTCAAATTCGAATTAAAATACATACATTAATAAATACTATGATTTTAACATAAAAAAAAGAAGGGACTGAAACAATTTTTTTTAAATAATCTGTTGAAATGCAATAGAAGTGTAATATAACATCATGTGTAAAATAAAAGCACAATACAAATTAGTTAGTATTTAATGTTGTCACACTAACACCGCTGTCACACTAACCCTAGGTGACCCTACATCTGCAAAAAAGGTACTACATATTTGATTCATTCATGCCTTACAATGTGAATTTTTAAAGTGGTTAATACAGCAAAACTTTATTAAAATAAAAATGTATACCATTTTTATTCAGTTGCAATGCGAAGGCAAAACAATCTTACTTTTCAATTAGAATACGGAGTGCAATTCAGCTCTCTGAATCGCGATTTTCGATTCTTATTGGAATCTCATCGGAGAAAGCGCAGGCTTTTCTCCATATCCTAACTGACCAGCACCGAGAGCTTTTCCCACACATTGCAACTGAAACAAATAGGGTAGGTGACTAGCGTCATCTGGCAAATGAAAGATGAAGTTTTTTAATCCTAAAAGCAACATTAATAATATTGAAAATATTAAAAATATTACTAAAAGATTTTTAAATTGAAAAACTTATTGGTACATTTTCCTGGTGACACCTCCAAGGCTTCTACAATTTACAAGCCAAATGGATGCTGCAGTGAAGACAAAGGGAAGGAATTCTACACTATGCAATTCACATCCCCGTCTGCAGCTTGGTAAAGTTCCAACGCAAAATGCACCTAGTTACTCTACGGAGTAATACGAATATAAAATAAAAATGTATACCATTTTTATTCAGTTGCAATGCGGAGGCAAAACAATCTTACTTTTCAATTAGAATACGGAGTGCAATCCAGCTCTCTGAATCGCGATTTTCGATTCTTATTGGAATCTCATCGGAGAGAGTGCAGGCTTGTTCTTCATATCCTATCACCAGCACCGAGAGTTTTTCAATTTAAAAATCTTTTAGTAATATTTTTAATATTTTCAATATTATTAATGTTGCTTTTAGGATTGAAAAACTTCATCTTTCAAAACTTTATTATTTATATGCCCATTTAGCTGATTCAAGTTCATATAGGCAACCCAAATTACGCGGCACAAAGTAGTGGGTCAGGATTTAGACAGAATAGTCTCTGTCCAATGTTGCTCTAAACAAAGATGTTGAATCAAGTCGGTTCAGTCTCTGACATTTCTAAGCCATGAAATCTGGTGCCTACCGGGACCCCGTTTTCCTTCAATCTTACCCTGGATGATCAGTTGCGTGAGGCAGTACTTTTCATTTCTCATTATGTGTCCCAGGTAGCTAACGTTCCCTATCTGTACCTATCCTCCTCAGAACATTTTTGTTGGTGGTGTGGGTTGTCTAAGGTATTTTCAAGACTTCTATAAAGCCAAAGTTCAAAGGCTTCTAACTTGTTTATCAGTGTTATGTTGAGTGTCCAGGCCTCCGTACCATAAAAAAGTATTGACCACACATAGCATTGTAGAAAACGACATCTAAGGTTGATATTAATGCTAGTGTTACAAAATAAGCTTTTCATTTTGATAAACCCTTGTCAGGCTACCTCTTATTCTCGCCCTTACTACTTGTTTTAAAGAAGAAATTAGTTAAGAGAAAATTGCAACGGGAGTTATGTTCAAAATTGTGAATAATAAAGTAGAGAAATAGAAAGGTAAAAGAGAAAAGCTGGAAAAAGTAAATTATAACTGAATTCTCAACTCAACTCAAATTATAACTCAACCCAAAAACCTATAAAATTATAATGGGCAGGGCAATATTACAAAGACGACAGAAAAGAAAAAGACATAAGAGGAAAAAGACGAAACAGAAAAGAAAACAATAAAATCAAAAGAAGTGATACAAATGGTAACATGAAAATTAATATAAGAGGAAGCAATAAAAAAGGAATAAAATAGAAACAAATGGTACTTGACCTTTTAGAGAACATACAGTAGAACCCCGATTATCTGTGTGCAGATTATCCGGGCTGCGGATTATCCGTGCTATGAATTTCTATTACCAAAATTGTTTTTTGAGGTTTTATCAAAATAGCGTCACCGTAAATCACTCTGCATAAACTCTATACACTGTGAGGGAGACTCATGAATGAAAGATTTATTTTTTCTGTATCTTTTTATGGCAGTTGTATATGTATGTATATACGTACATATGTATTATATTATATAAGAAATAAATGTTCGGCTTATCCGTGCTTTTCAATTATCCGTGCCACGTCCGGTCCCGAGGAGCACGGATAATCGGGGTTCTACTTGTACTTATAACTTTCAGATTGAAAGAAACTACTCGTATTATTACACCATTACACGAAATTAAACAAGTAGGCCAATATAGTCATGATTATCTACTTATTCTTTAATATCAGAGGAAATAAACGAATGCTATGTACAGGCTTTTTAATACATATGCCAAAAAATTTCATTTGTAAATATTAACCTTCAGAAGGAAAAGAAATAGAGGCAAAGGGCATGTTTTATAACTTACTATACTAAATTTACAATCGAGATGCAATAGAAATAAACAAACCAAGACACGTTAAATGCTACTAGGAGCACTCCCAAATCATAATTTACAATGTATATACATTGTAAATCCCAAATCATGATTTCCAAAGTTTATACATTGTAAATTATGATTCGGGAGTGCTCCTAGTAGCATTTAAAGTGCCTTGGTTTGCCTATTTCTACTGCATCTTCATTGTAAATTTAGTATAGACAAAGTATAAAGAAAATTGTATGGTAGGTTTTGAAAATAAATTGAGGATGCCTTCTTTATCCTAAATAATTTTCAACTAATAATAAAAAAGCTTATTGGCTAGACACGAAGATTAGCTTTACACAAATGCATACCCACTGTTACATAATGAACGAATTGCTGTTGACCAATATAATATCAACAAAACATCTTTTTTCTTTAGTTTGATAACAGACAAAAGAATCTTAAATGCGTTTGCGGCTCTCTGACCATTATTAAAAATGATTCTAATACTTGTTATTTCTTTTCACTAATTTATTATCTTTTAGTGATTTTTTGACTATTTTAATGGTTTTCTGACTCTACTTAAATATACGAAAGTTATTCTTAGATCGAAAATGATTTTTATATATTCTGTATTTTTCTACTTAATTAATAATTAATACAGGTTTTACTTAGAGGTAGGTATATGTATGATGATCATTAGCATGAGTAATGATAAATTTAAAAATTACTTATTTTGTAAAGTAAATATGACCCTTATTAAATTAAAAACTTGGTTCACATGACTAGACATTGTTGATGTGTGTACAAGACCAATGAATTGTTTTGTTTGATCAAACACTGACTCAGATTAAAGGTTAAATAATCAATGAGCAAAATGGATGCATTTGTTAGTAGTTTCCAATACGCAAATACATAATAGGAATTTCATTATTTTACCTATGCAGTTTGATGGATCCATATTTTGAGAAAAATAGATATGATTATCTAGGTCAGGGGTCACCAATTGGCGGACCGAGGTCCGCATCCGGACCATGGGCTAGTTTTGTGCGGACCACCATAAAATTCTAGTGTTTGGCAATTTTGAAAATGTTTGGCCATGAAATTGTGTACTATTTGTGGCTCAACTTATGTGTGCAAAGTTGCTTTATCAAGAATGAACTTGTTTCAATAACTGGATTTAAAGAAAGTTAATAACTATGTACAAAACTGAAGATGTCTAAAAACTTCATTAGCATTCAAAATATAAATTCCTGACTTTTAAAATATTCTCAGTAATAATTTACAATACTGCTGCGTTCAAAATATACTGATAATAACATCAAAATAATAGACAATGAATTTATATTTTCTTTACTGTACCAGGAAAGCTTTAAGTCTACAGTGACCAAAAAAACAATCAGATATTATTAGTTTTCCTTTCCATATTAGTCTATGTGTGAGGCCACTTTCGTATGAAGAATATTTTTGACTCAATTTCTTTGCAGATTCCTGTTCGAGAATGTCTCCTTTAAACAAATCAGAAGGGTGCCGGGCAAAACAATTTTTTAAACAAATTCAAAATTACCTTTTAGCCTCGAAAAATGTATTTTTAGGTTTCTTAGGTAATTTTAAACAAAAAAGGTCTCGTCATATTTCTGAAAAGTTGATAGTTTTCGAGTTATAAGCGATTTAAAATTTGAAAAATGCGAAAATAATGCTTGAAAACTCTCAAGTTTTGATAAAATGACAGATCTTTTTTGCTGAAGGTGACTCAAAACTGCTAAAAACATATTTTCGGGGGCAAAAAAGTGATGTTTTGAATTTGTTAAAAAAAATTGTTAAACAATTTCTGCCTAAAAATTTCGCCCGGTACCCTCTTGATTTGTTTATAAGAGATATTTTTTAACAAGAATCCGCAAAAAAACCGAATCACAACAACCAGATACAGGCAGCCTTAAATCCGGACCCCAGAAGTTGAATCCTGGACACTCACTGAAGCAGTGGAGGAAAAAAGCCTTTGAGATGTGGCTATACAGGTGAATCCTAAGGATATCCTGGAACCAACGAGACTGTATTACGAAGAGTGGGGAAAGAAAGAGAGGTGATGTATACCATTAAAAGGAGAAAGTTAGAATATCTCGGACACATAATGAGAAACGGCACTAAATACAGATTACTGAAGGTATTCCTTCAAGGTAAAGTATTCGGAAAGTGAGGAGTTGGGAGAAGAAGAATATCATGGTTAAAGAACCTGAGGAAATGGTTCTCCACAACAAGTAATCTATTTAAAGCATCAGTTAATAAAATAATTATAGCCAGAATGATCGCCAATATTCAAAACGAATAGGCACTAAAAGAAGAAGATAATGGTGTAAATAAATAATTATTGATTGGCGTAAGGTTTATGTTATTTATGTCTGTTTACTATTAATAATATTGGCTAAGAGCAGATAATATGTTTGGTTGTGTAGTAATTTCCAGAGACATGAAGATTAGCTTTAAACAAATGCCTAGCCACAGTTACATAATGAACTAATTGCTGTCAGGCCCGGCCCCAGGGGTGGGCAAACTGGGCGGCCAATTTAGAGGCGCCAAACTTTAGAGGACAGCCAATTTTTAGAATTGAAGAAATAATTAATTATGTTTTTAATATTATAAAAAATATTATGAACAAGAGCGGCAAAAATGGAACAAAATGGAAAAGTGAAAAAATAACAATTGCAAGGTTCATTCGACGGGAAATCGACAACGCCTCCTTCTTCTTCATCGCATAAGAATAGTGGGATCGTCGTCATTGGACAAATTTAATAGAACTACAGTTGAGTCCGCGAATCTTTACCCTTGCGTCATCATTTAAAGCATACGAAATAAGTCAATAATAAGTCAGAAATTGAAATTTACTAAACGCAACAGCAAGTCACTTACTGTCACTTGCTGTTGCGTTTAGTAAATTTCAATTTCCGACTTATCAACGACTTATTTCGTATGCTTTAAATGATGATGCACGGGTAAAGACTCACGGACTCAACTGTACTTATATCAATAATACAGTTATTAGCACAACAGTGTCTTCCACTGAGGGGCGATCCTGATAAACTTTTTCATCACAACAATGGTAATTTTTTAAGCTTGTTGAGCTCTTTAGAAAATTTGATTCTGTTTTACAAGAGCACATTAGAAGAACAATGAATGGTAGTAACAAGCAGCATCACTAATTGGGAAAACGTATTCAAAATAAAATTATTCAGCTCCTCCATGACCAAATCAAAAATAAAATTTTAAACTTTTTGAAATCAGCAAAGTATTATAGCATAATTTTAGATTGTACACCTGATATTTCTGTCGATACATTTTGTCGATTTAGGTTCACAAAGTATTAAAATTGCAGAACATTTTCTTGGATTTGTGCCTGTACTGGAAACCACAGGCTTGGGACTTACAAAAGTTAGGTATTTTACAACTGAATGAACTGGGAATACCTTTGGAAGATATGAGAGAACAATGGTATGATAATGGGGCAAACATGAAAGGGAAGAACTTGGGAGTTCAAAACAGAATTTTGAAAATGAATCCTAGAGCACTTTTTGTCCCATGTTCTAGCCATTCACTCAACTTAGTCGTGAACGATGCTGCTAAAGCCCATCACAGTTTGTAGTTTCTTACTTTTCCTCAGTGACAAAATTTTACAACTTTTTACAACATATTTCTAGCCTAACATTGAAACCTTTGTCCGAAACTAGATGGGAAAGCAGAATTGATGCAATTTCTCCCATCAGATACCAAATTGAAGAAATCTACAATGCTCTTTTAGAAATCAGTGTCAATAAAAACAATGATAAAATGGTTGCTCATGAGGCAAGCTGTTTGGTAAATCAAATCCGTGATTTTACTTTTCTTTGCTCTATGGTAATATGGCATGACATTTTACTTCACATCAATGTAGTCAGCAAATCACTGCAGAGTATTGATATGGGAGTGTATCAAGCTGTCGGTTTATTAGAAAAAAGGAAATCCATTTTAAGTCTCTCAGAAGTGATCTAAAATTCCAGGGCTATTTGACAGACGCAAAGTTAGAAACTGAGAACTTGAAAAACGGAGGCACAGTAATAGCAAGAAAGAGAACAAATGGAAAGACAATTCGGCTATGAGGCTGAAGATGAAAGTATGGACCTAGATCCAAAGACACAATATAAAGTTGACTTCTGTTTAAAAATTATAGACACAACCGTTAATGCATTAAGTGATAGATTTCAGTGCAAATCAAGAGACATGGTGAAATTTTTGAGTGTTTGTATGACATAAACTAGATTAGATTAGAAGGACATTACTGCTATGGATTTACCAGATAAATGTTTTAAGCTATGTGATGCTTTAACTTTTGATGAGTCAAAAGATCTAAATAATGCTGATCTAAAAGATTAATTCAAAATATTTTCCACGATTGTGAAGCCCAATAGTACACCTCTACAGACCCTGAAAATGATTAGAGTATGATTTTGATTTCGCACCCAATGTTAGTGTTGCTTTGAGGATTATATTAACCCTACCAGTGACAGTGGTCTCTGGAGAGAGAAGCTTTTCAAAGCTACAACTAATTAAAAAATACTTAAGATCAACTATGTCCCAGGAACATTTGAGTGCTCCAGCGACAATCTCTATTGAACACGAAATTGCTGAGTTCCTGGATCTTGGAGAATTATTAAAAGACTTTTCCGGTGCCAAGGATAAAGCGTTATATTACAAAATTTATAAATGTTATCTGTTTTAAAAATTACTTGGATCTGAGTTGTGAGCAATGAATGTGTTAATATAATATAGTAATGTAGTAAAATTTCATGAAAATTTTGGAAATACATATGTGTTTTTAAGCATGTATTGTTCAAATAAAGTGGAAAATTGTGTATTAAATAATTTAGCACAAAGCACACATCAATAGAAATACAATTGTGGTTTAAGTTGGCGATCGCTTGAAAGGTGGTCAGTCATGGGTCTACCAAAGGGGGGGGGGGCGGTCGCCGATCTTGCCCAGGGTGGCAAAATCCCCTAGGGCAGGGCCTGATTGCTGTTGATCAAATCAATATATTATCACCAAAACATCTGTTTCTTATAGTTTGATAACAGATAAAAGAATCTTGAAAGTATTTGCAGCACCCTGGTTGTTCTTAAGTAATTCTAATAGTTGTTAATATTATTTCTACAATTCATCATCTTTTAGTCATGATTTTCTGAATCGACTTGACTATACAGAGTTATTCTTAATACATACTGAGAATTATTTTTAATATTAGATATTCTTCTGCTTAATTGATACAGGTTTTATTTAGTTGTATTTATGATTATTAACATGAGTAAGTAAAGATAAATTTAAAAATTACTCATTTTGTAAAGTAAATATGAACCTTATAGGCCTGGTTCCCACATATCAAAAAAAAGTTGATTAATAGCAAGCTGAAAATTTGTTAATAGTTTAACGGTACCTAGTCAGACAAACTTTGATGTATGGGAACACTGGAACAGGGGAAGTTTTAATTCTGGAACAGGTTAAAAATTTGAAACGTCAGACTACAAAAACTCACATGTATTTTGTCGGACAGAACTTCCAATTGATTTGTTACCCTTACATTAAACTCTCATACAAAAATCAGACTGGTATTTATAACCAACTGGGCATTTTTGACACTGGGTCATTTGCAATGACAGGAATTATGTTGGTTCTAAAAAACAGTCTGATTTTTGCATGAGTTTAAAAAAGAGCAACGAATCTATTGGACGTTCTGTCTGACAAAATAAATGGGACATTTTCGTGGTCTGACGTTCCAAATTTTTAACCTGTTCCACAATTAAACTTCCCTGTTCCAGTGTTCCTGTACATCAAAGTTTGTCTGATTAGACACTGTTAAGTTATAGCTTAACAGTGTCTAATCGGACAAACTTTGATGTACAGGAACACTGGAACAGGGGAAGTTTTAATTGTGGAACAGGTTAAAAATTTGGAACGTCAGACCACGAAAATATCCCATTTATTTTGTCAGACAGAACGTCCAATAGATTCGTTGCTCTTTTTTAAACTCATGCAAAAATCAGACTGTTTTTTAGAACCAACATAATTCCTGTCATTGCAAATGACCCAGTGTCAAAAATGCCCAGTTGGTTATAAATACCAGTCTGATTTTTGTATGAGAGTTTAATGTAAGGGTAACAAATCAATTGGAAGTTCTGTCCGACAAAATACATGTGAGTTTTTGTAGTCTGACGTTTCAAATTTTTAACCTGTTCCAGAATTAAAACTTCCCCTGTTCCAGTGTTCCCATACATCAAAGTTTGTCTGACTAGGTACCGTTAAACTATTAACAAATTTTCAGCTTGCTATTAATCAACTTTTTTTTTGATATGCAGGATCCAAGCCTATTACTAAAAGTTTGATTAAAATGACTAGACATTGTTGATTTGTGTACAAGACCAATGAATTGTTTTGTTTGATCAAACACTGACTCAGATGAAAGGTTAAATAATCACTGACTAAAATGGATGCATGTGTTAGTAGTTTCTAATATGCAAATAATAGCAATTGCATTTTACCTATGCAGTCTGATGGATCCATATTTTGAGAAAAATAGATAGGATTATCTAGGTGTACATTATTAAATGATAACTCCCACTTAGCACTGCAAAGTGTGGTATCCCACGTCTCAAACTATATTTTAATATTGAGTGGGCAGACACATCAATGTAGCCAGAATTTTACATGAATTTTGGTAGATTTCTACCTCATTTTTTCAAGGTCGGGTCATTGATTTTCGTAAATAAGTCCAACTGTTCTAAGCATGTGGAAAATAAATAGAAAAGTTCACTCGATGCAAAAAATAAACAGGCCAATCTACGTAATTTTCAGAAAGCTGATCAATTTCTAAGGTGAAATCAGTAAGCAAGCATAGACTTATTTAGGAATCGGACACAGTGGGAGGTAAATATTTTGTTGTTTACCCACTTATTATCGTCAGACACTCAAAATACCACAATTTAATTATATCTAATGCTAAAACACTCACCTTAAAACGAAACACGAAGTATATTGATAAATCTATAGCACTTTAACCTGATTGATAATTTTTTCAGACTTCCATTGTATGGGCACCAGGAAACAAAAACTAAAGCACTGACACAGTTTACTGAAAAAGAAAATGCAAACGCTTAAAATGATAATTAATATGACTAATAACTACTGAAATTTCCATATATTTTATAAAAATTGGGTACAAAGTACTTTAACGCACCTTCTAAAAATTTCAGGTGACTGTCAACTGTCAGACATTTTAGAGCAGGATGTGTTCCATAAATTGACTTCTGTATGAGCTTTCGTAACGTTCGGTTGTGTGACAGTTCAGTGTGGAAGTGATAATTCAAAAAAAACGCAGGCGGCAAAAACAAAATAGGAACTACATAATAGAGGTAACTAACAAATTTCCTATCTGTTGAATTCCTAAATTTCCTGTACTTTCTTTGAATAAAATAAATTATACATTATCTAGTTAGGTAAAAAAGAGACAGCTTTGCATTACACGGTTAATTATGGGGGATACTACCGGGGGGGCTAACCCCCCCGGTGATGAGGAGATGTTAGATAATATAGAAAACACTGAAAAGAATAGTAGTTTAAATAATACACCATTACTTGATAGCAATGCTAATTCAATCACTAATAATAACAATGAAATAAAAAAAGGAAAAAAACATTTCTATTATCAGTACACTGATACCGGTCCCTTTGAGGTATTTATGGAGTCAAAAGGCGATAACGTCGGTAATTATAGTTTTTTGAAATTAGCAAAATACATAAATGACAAAAAAATCGAGAATGTACTTAAACTTAGCAAAAAAGGAAAAAACCGAATTAGCGTTGCTTTCAAGAAATGGGAGGATGCTAATAAATTTGTTTTAAATGACGTGGTCAGAAATGATGGATATGAATTGTTTATTCCGGCAAATAACGTAACATGTAGGGGAGTCGTTAATAATGTAGATACTAGTATATCGGATGCAGATCTAATCAAATTTTCGGGATTGGCTTCGGCCAACATTAAAGTACTAGAAATAAGACGATTTAAACGGAAGTCTAAATATGACACGGAGAAATATATTGATACAGAAACGGTCGCATTTACCTTTTCGGGAAAAGTAATCCCGAAGGAAGTGAATATATATGGGATCCCTTTTAGGGTAAAACCATACATGATACCAGTGGTTCAATGTTATCGGTGTTTTCTTTTTGGACACACAAAAAATCTTTGTAGAGGGGGAGAAAAATGCAAAAACTGCGCGGAAAAAATACATGAAGGGGACTGTTCGATGAAATGTTTACATTGTAATAGCAGCTTTCATATAAGTACCTATGAGGAGTGTCCAGAGTATGTGAGACAGCGGAATATTAAGGCTGTCATGTCTCTGGACAATCTTTCATACTACGAGGCATGCGAGAGATTTCCTTATGTTTCTACTAGAAAATCGCAAGAGAATAATATATTCAGAATGAGCCAGGAGGAATTCCCAACATTACATAAAACTCAAACAAATAATTTAGAGACAATTCCCATCAATATGCGATGGATAGAAAATGTAAAGAGTAACCCTGAACACCTGTTTAGTAGAAAAATTGAGAATAACTCAAACAAAAATAAAAGAAAGGCTAATGAAACAAATAAGACATACAATAAAGAAGTACACAATCAATATTTATTATCTCCAAATGGGAGAAGCGAAGAGAGAGCTCGTGCAGTAAACAATGAGACTCCTGGATGTTCCCGTACAGAGCAACTAGAGAGGGACACAGAAAAAACACTGAATGCGATATTAAAAAAACTAGATTGGAAACATAAGGAACATATAATCAATTACTTGAACCAGCTATTTATACATGAAAGCTCATCGAATCAAAAGTTGCTAGATTTAGATGGATATCAAGAATCCACTTATTATCCAATGGAACATAAAAAGTTTAAGCAGTAACTATAACAGTCTGAAATATTTCATAAGCGAACATAGACCCAAATTAATTCTATTAAATGAAACTTGGCTAAAAAATAATCATCACTTCTATCTAAGAGGATATGAAATACATAGGTTGGATCGAGGGGATGGTTATGGTGGCCTAGCTACTGTGGTTCATAATAGTCTGGATCACAAAATAGTATATAGGTATAATAATAATGTTAGTAAAATTCAAATTTTAGCAATAAAAATAATAGATTGGGACATTACAGTTATTAACATTTATATCCATCCTAGGGCAAAAATAAATTTAAATAGTTGGGTTGGACGCATAAATAAAATCAGGGGAAATAAAATTTTAATGGGGGATATGAATGCACATAATGCACTTTGGGGAAGTCAAGTGTCTGTTAATGTTAATGGAAGAATAATTGCTGAATCCTTAGAGGATTTGGATCTAGTTTGCTGCAATGATGGGAGACCCACGCGGATTACCCTACCTGGACAGAATGCCTCAGCGGTAGACCTAACACTAATTTCCTCGGAAATTGCAAATATATGCCAATGGGATGTGTTAGAGGATTCTGGAGGCAGTGATCATTTTCCAACTTCTTGCAAAATCGCAATTGTAAATGAAAATATAGTAACACAAAAAAGTCATAAAAGAAATACAAAGAATGTCAATTGGGAGAATTATGCTTCAAAAATGGAAGACTTGATGAAGAATGGGTGTGAAGACTATAATTCATTTACACAAATTATGGAAATGGTGAGTGATGAGGAAATACCTCTCTTGAAAACAGAAAAATCTATAAGAAAAAAGAAAAGCCCTCCCTGGTGGGATAAGGAATGCTCTAATTTAATAAAAACAAGAAAAGAAAAAATTAAAAAATATAAGGAAGAAGCAAGCAATGAAAATTATATTGAAATCAAAAAAATATTTGCATACAGTAAAAAAATATTTAAAACAAAAAAAAGAAATAGCTTCAAAAGCTTTTGCAATGGATTGACAAGGGACACTCCTCTATCTGAAATATGGCGAACAGTTAAGCTATTCTCCACATATCAAAATGCTGTAATCCCTGCTAAACTTCCCAACAAAAACATAGCTCAGAACATATTAAATAATTTGGCAATTGACATAACAGATCCTGAGTTCACGGTTACCCTAACTAACGAGGATGTGGAGGACATTTCAAGGCAAGAAATAATAAGTGCCATAAATAAAAAGGATAAGGCTACTGGCTTAGATCTTGTAACATATAGCATGATAAACAGACTTCCCCTGGTGGCGCTAGATGCATTGTCAAAAATATTTAATCAAATAGTTAAAAGAAACACAGGTTTTCCACAAGAATGGAAAAACACCCTTGTCATTCCCTTTTTAAAACCCAATAGAGACCCTTTATGTGAGGATAATTATAGAAACATAGCTCTAGAGTCATGTGTAGGCAAAATTTTGCAAAATATAATTAAATTAAGAATAGAACAAATAACGGAAAAAAAATCGATACTAAGCCCTAAGCAGTTAGGTTTCAGAAGAAACAAAGGGTGCAACGATAACTTAGCTTTAACAATTAATTATATTAGAACTGGATTTAGTAAAAATTTAAATACAATTGGAATTTTTTTGGATATCAGTAGGGCATATGATACAGTCAATATATATTTGCTATATAAATACTTATTAAAGTATGACATCCCAATAACTTATGCAAACTTGATCTTGCAATTTTTGCTCAACAGAAATATCTACGTTAAAGACAAATCAAATAATATATTAGGCCCAATGCAAGCATCCACTGGATTGCCTCAAGGGTCTCCACTCAGTCCAATATTATTTAATCTCTATACTAGATCCCTACATGATTTAATAAACCATGAGATGGAGTGTTTTCAATATGCAGATGATTTTGTAATTCTGGTGCAAGGATCTGATATATACAAGCTAATTAATTCCTTAAATACCCATATAATAAATTTACAGGAGTGGTTTGAGAAACACAACTTTAAAATTTCAGCACACAAATCAAAAGCAATAATATTTAGAAAAAGAAGTCAGGCTTATAACTTCCCACATTTGATATATCAAAATATGGAAATTCCATGGAAAAATGAAATAAAGTATCTGGGATTTCATTTACAGTGCAATTTGAATATGACAATTCAAATTAACGACATGATAACTAAAGCAAACAAAGGAATAAATGTCATGAGAGCAATTTGTGGTACAAAATGGGGAGCTGACCCGAACATTCTTTTGAGTTTATACAAAGGAATAGTTAGATCTCATTTAGATTACGCAGCCAATCTTTTAAACCCCTGCAGTAAAAGTTTGATGATGAGGTTGGAACAAGTACAGAATGTTGCCTTGAGAATCGTAACGGGTTGTCTACGTTCTACACCCATCTTAATATTGCAAGCAGAATGTTCAGTAACAACGTTACAAGTTAGAAGGGAGATACTAGCACATAAATATATACTCAAACAAATGCCGGAAAAAAACAATATCATAGTAAAGAGTCTAAATAAGCTAAACGAAGCAATAAATGCAAACAATAGATTCTGGAGGAACAAGGTCATACCAGATTACTCACTAGCATATACAAATATACTCAAAAAAACAAAAAACATAATTAGATATAAAATCAATCCGATATATGAGGTAGAAAGAAAAACTCTTCTATACCCCATTACAATTAAAAGTCTAGAATTTGAAAAATATGAAATTGAATCGAACGAAAGGTTCATAGCTAAATATGGTGGAATATATAATAATCATACCCACGTATATACAGATGGATCAATAGACCCACAAACAAATCAATCGGGATTTGGAATTTACATCCCAAGCATCAATTATAAATATTCGTCACGACTCCATAACTACACACAAATCTGCACAACTGAAATAATAGCGGTATACAAAGCCATGTCGGTATGTATTGAAAAGGAAATCATGAAAGCAGTGATCTTTGTAGATTCAAAAAGTGCCTTATCCAAAATATCTAGTCACAAATGGGACCAAATGGATTATGTAACTATAATGACCAAAAAACTACTGGTAGATGCAAATAATATGGGATTTTCAATAGGATTAGAATGGGTACCGGGACATCAGGGGATTAAAGGCAACGAGGTGGCAGATAGCTTGGCCAATATTGGGAGAGAATTAAGAGTACCATATGATGTAAAAAACATCAGCACAGATATCTTTTGTGTTACAAAAAAGAACATCTTGACTCAATTTTACAATAACTGGTATTCCCAAATTAAAGGTAAATATCCGGACTATTATGGACTGCAGGATAGTTTCCCTATAAAACCTTGGTATAACAAATGTGGATATTTGGGTAGGAACAATATTACTAACCTTAATCGTTTACGAAGTGGACATTGCAAAACTCCTTGTTATCTCCACAAAATAGGCAAAACGGAAACACCGATATGCGAATGCGGTACTATGGGAACATTGGTACACATCATCTTTGAGTGCCCCATAAATAAACATAAAGATATGGATTTGTATCTAGAACTAATAAAAGCTGGAATAGACAGTCCAATATCTTTACAGAGCATTTTATATAAACCCTCGAATAAAGTTATTAAGATAATCAATAAATTTATCAAATTTTTTCAAGTAGATCTATAGAATTTTCAAAAAATAATAATAATAACAATAACAATAAATAAATACTTCAGAAAATACAGGGAATCTCCTAAAATGTCAAAAATTATATTGGTATCCTTAAAATCCTTAATCCTAACCGAAGGTAGCCAGCCCTAAACCTATGTGAAAATGTTTGGAAGCTACCCCCAAACGAGAAAAGTCTTAAGTTAACCTTAAATGTTGTAACACTTTTCCCCCTCTATCTACAGAAAAACAAAAACAAGAAGGACAAGGACCACATAGGACCAAAAAAAAAATAGATCTGAAGTTGACAGGACACCTGGTTGTGCATTGCCTTGAGCAAGACGCGCATAACCAATAACATGTACTGGGTAAATGATTAAAAAAAAATCGAAACCCAAAAAAAAAGGAAGAAGAAGTGTTCCATAAATTACCCCACAGGTGATTACGCATCGTTGCCGGACTTCCGCAAAGTATCATAAATAATGGTATTATTTTTCTCATCAGCATCTTTCAGTGCGTCACAGTTTTCCGTTTTCTTTCTAACGCATTAAATTGTATGTGACAGAAAAAAAAGCACGTCGGTGATTACAGACATTTATAACATTTATTCTAGTTCTGTTGTCGATAGATTGCGCTATAATCGAAAAAAAGTTATTTACGAATTATACAGGGTGTTTCATTAATAATTGTCCAAATAGTAACTGGAGAAACCTTAGCCCAAAATACGAAGATTTAACATAAAACACTTAAATAAAATGTGGTTCCTTACTGAGTTACAGGGTGTTTTATCTAAAAATTTAAAAACTATTTTTGCTCAGCATTTTAAAACTATTCGACCTATCCTTTTCATACTTGGCAGAAGGTGCGACTACTGTACACCCTACTAAACTATGATTCGCAAACGTTTTTAGCTACTACCAGAGGCGTACGACAGGGGATAGTGAACGGTTGACCCTTCTCAAATTCTACGCTACTGGAGAAATTACTATTTTAGTACCAGTTTTAGATTCTCCAATACTTTCTACGTAAATAATATACTCTTCATTGGTAACGATAAAGTCATTAGTTTTCGAGATATTTGAAGTTAAATATGAAACGGCACAGTTATTTTGATTAATTATGAAATAATTCATAATATGATTAAAATTTAAAAATTATTTGTACCCAGTACTTTAAAACTGTTTGGCGCATCCTTATCATACTTGTCAGAAAGTGAAGGTTCTGTACACCCTACTAAATTAAGATAAATACACGTTTCTAGCTACTACCAGAGGCGTACGACAGGGGATAGTGGCTGGTTGACCCTTCCCAAATTCTACGCCCATGACTAAATTACTATTTTAGTGTAATTTTTTGATTTTCCAATACTTTTTATGTAAATAATATATTGTTCATTCGTAACGATAAAATGATTAGTTTTCGAGATATTTGAAATTAAAAATGAAGCGACACAATACATTAATCAAAATAACCGTGTCGTTTCATTTTTAACTTCAAAGATCTCGAAAACTAATGACTTTATCGTTACGAACAAAGAGTATATTATTTTCATAAAAAGTGTTGGAGAATCCAAAAATTGAACTAAAATAGCAATTCCGCCAGTGGCGTAGAATTTGGAAAGGGTCAACCATTCACTTTCCCCAGTTGTACGCCTCTGGTATTAGCCAGAAACGTTTGTTTATCATAATTTAGTAATGTGTATAGTAGTTGCACTTTCTGCCAAGTATGAAAAGGATACGTCAAATAGTTTTAAAATGCTGAGCAAAAATAGTTTTTAAATTTTTAGATAAAACAGTAAGGAACCACATTTTATTTAATTGTTTTATGTTAAATCTTCCTATTTTGTGCTAAGGTTTCTCCAGTTACTATTTGGACAATTATTAATGAAACACCCTGTATAATATATCTACGAATATAATCTGTACAATTTATAAGACTATACAAATCAAAGAAAATACCATTTTATAAATGCAATAAACACAATTGATTTATTAAACGTTATACGCTCTGAGCTTCGCTGGTGGCGCTCCTAGCGGATTACTAATTCAACTTTCACCGGTAATTTTTAAATTTATTATTTAATTGTTATCGTTTAACATTTACAACGCAAAAATGTAATTAAATTGTAATCGATTTTTTTAAGATTTTGCTAATCATTTTGACGTTCTATTGATAAAATATGAATTTCTTACTTTGGATACTTTCACAATTATCGTGTAGATGGCGCTAAGATTTTTAGATTAAATTATAATTACATATTACGGAACATTAAAAAAACTTAAATTCAGTATTTAAAACGTAAGTATATTTAAGGTAAAAATATATACCACAGCTTTGACCAACTAATATTTTTTGTAATTAATGTTTTTAATTTTAATTTTAAATTAATCACTTTGACATTTATGTCAAATTTCCGGTAAACGTTTATAGACTTGCCACTACTGGCGCTCGCGAATTTGTAAATATCCCCTCTACGTACTAGTCCTGTCGCCAGGGGGGGTACAACGGCCTTCTTAATTCAGATGGACTTACCCAAGTTTTTTTTATGTATTTTGACCCGTAGAACACGAATTTTTTGGGTAACAGTTGATCCGGATGTCGATAAGATTGTTATAAACAAAGAAGTTGAGGAATTACATAACAGCGATTTCTCGCAAAACAAAACATTTTTTTGTATTTTTTGGGTCATTCTAACCAAAAAATGTTCCTACAAGTTTTTTCGTAGGATGCATAGTTTTCGAGATAAACGCGGTTGAACTTTCAAAAAATGGAAAAATTGCAATTTTTGAACCCGAAGAACGTGTGAATAAAAAATAAAATAGCAATTCTGCTTACCGCCTTTAAAAGTTTAAGTCAAATTATATCTGTTTTGAATATTTGTATTGCTACAAATTTATTTTTTGATTGTTAAAAAAGCTATAAACACATACTGTTTCCCGTGCCTAATACATGCGTTTTATTGCATGCTACTTAGAAATAGCCCCGCTTGCACTTTTTCCTCCTCTACGTACTCGTTCGATTTTAAATGAGAAATCATTGAAACATCACTCAAGCACTAGTTGTTTATAGCTTTGTTTTAACAATAAAATAATACATTTTTGGCAATACAAATAATTAAAACCGATATAATTTGACTTGAACTTTCGAATGCGGTAAGCAGAATTGCTATTTTATTTTTTAATCAAAAGTTTTTCGGGTTCAAAAATTCCAATTTTTCGATTTTTTGAAAGTTCAACCTCGTTTATCTCGAAAACTATGCATCCTACGAAAAAATTTGTAGGAACATTTTTTGGTTAAAATGGCCCAAAAAATACAAAAAAATGTTTTGTTTTGCGAGAAATCGCTGTTATGTGATTCCTCAACTTCTTGGTTTATAACAATCTTATCGACATCCGGATCAACTGTTACCCAAAAAATTCGTGTTCTACAGGTCAAAATACATAAAAAAAACTTGGGTAAGTCCATCTGAATACAGGAGGCCGTTGTACCCCCCCTGGCGACAGGACTATACGAGCTCACAGCGTATAAGACCAAGGCCAGAATCAGAACAAAAAAAACAATTGATTTGTTTTTATGCCCAATTGCAAATAAAATGTGACAACTGTCAGATTTAACTTAAATGTCATGTTAGAATAAATGTGTATTATCAAATACTATAGAAGGGTTAGGGTCACGGTTATTAGACTTTATTACGGTTGTCTTGTCCGACGGTGGTGGGGAGACTTATATTTTTGACTTTACGTCACAAGAGTTTACAGTCCCATATTTTTAAATTATTTTCGATCATTGAATGTATGTTATTGTGTATATATGTGTATTATTTGTGTTATTATGAAATAATAAGACAAATAGTACACATTTTATCTTATACCGGGTGGCGAATCGTAAAAAGGGCCATAGGAAACTCAATGTAAAGTTCTGAATTGTTGAATTCCTGTTTCCCTAATTATTCTACATCAAAAGTCATGAGAGAATACTTGTAGAGAATTAAAATCTGTATTAAAATCAAAAGTTAAAATTGTTCTACGATTTAAATGCATTCCAAAATTTTGAAAAATATGATACATTTGCCACAATAGGTATGCGTGTAAAAGTAAGGCCACACGTTACTTTTTAACTGACAGTGCTCACACCATTGACTGAATAAAAAAAAACTTTATTATTAATCCTTTCTCCGTAACTGAGGGTATCTTATCAACTGTATTGTTTTTAAACAATAGATGATAAAATAAAAATATTGACAGTTCAAAAATGTGAACATTATTGCATTGTGTGTGGCCTAAGTTTGGGCTGAAAACTAAAATGTATTACATTTTTACAAAATTTTGGAATATGTTTAATTACGTAGACCAATTTTAACAGTTATTTCCAATACAGATTTCAATCCTCTTCAAATAGTTTCTAATGTCTTTTGATGTAAAATAATTATTAGGGAAGCTGGAATTCAACAGTTCAGAATTTTACATTGAGTTAATGCAAAACTTTGACGCATGTCAAAATTCTCAATGTGTTTTAATTGTATTCATCTTTTTCGAATCCTGAGAAAACTAATAAATATTTTTGAAAAATTTAAACTCAGAATGAAAGACTACATTATTGCCGAGGGCTGAAAGTCCCTGAAAACTTCTATAATGTTTATTTTAATAAGTTACAGGGCTAAAAAGAAAAGATAAGTGTAATATTTAATTTCAAATATTTCATTCAATAGAATCTGCTTGTTTATTCTAAAGGGCTTTCCGCCCTCGGTAATAATGTAATCTTGCATCCTGCGTTTAAATTTTTCTAAAATACTTGGTTTTCTCAGGATTCGAAAAAAATCATATTACGATTCAAATGACAGTAAACTCTCGTGACGTAATCTCACCCTTAATGTTCATTGGTTAGTCGATTTAGGCAACCGTAGTAATGTCTAAGAACCGTGGGTTAGGGTTACCCTTCTATAGTATTTGGTATTATCACGGACTTACCTTTTTTTTCTAGGATTTGTGACCCACTGAAAAATGCTCATGAAAAAGACCATACAGGTTTTTGACTGTTTAAAAAATTAAATAATAAAAAGTTATATTGTAGTAGACTACTTTATGGTCCAATCGGGTTAGATGAAAAAAAAGAATGTGTGTATTTTGTACGCACGTAAGAAGTTATACTTCTATTATATGATTTCAACGAAATCAATATACTTTAAACAGTTTATTTATATTTAATTTAACTATTAAACTAATTTTAATACTTACTACTTTCCAAAAATTTTTGTTAAAACAATACCAAAAATTAAAAAAATAAAAGAATAAAACACACACAAACACATTGAAAAATGCCACAAAGAAATGATTTCTGAACAATAATTGTTGCCAAAATTTTTAACTAAATACGTATTTTCTGAAAAAATTATATAATAATATACTTACAATCATAAAATGTATAAAAAAAAATAAAAAAATTGTAACTTGCATTGGGGATCGAACCCACTTCCCGTCGATCCCGCCGATCGAAAATCTAAGTGCTTTCCCATTGCGCCAACTTCGCGTGCCTGTCATGTGGGAATATACACCAACTGAACGTTTACACCATAAACTTTTTGACAGTAGTTGTTTATTACTTATATGAATTTAATCAAATCAGTTTGATTTTTGTGGAATTAAAGGAATATTTTGTGGAATAACAATATATTAGGTGAATATCGGTAGAAATTTTGATGGCAATCAAATTATTTATATCAAAGCATTACATACTATTTTGGTAGATTCATTTTAAATTTTCCTGATACTGAAACATTTACAATTATTACGTACCTGTCGCTTTTAAAAAACTATTTAAAAAGTCACTACAAATATAAACCTGCTTTTTTCTCTGCCATCACAACAATAAAAACTAATATACACAACATTTTTTATCCATAATCTCCATATTGAACAATTACATATCGACAGATGATTTTAACACCCAATCAGATCCCGTATAACGTTTGAGCGACTAATACCATACTGTCCGTGTCCGCATGCGCCAGGGAATGTAAAAAATTCACCCTATTGCCTAAAGAAGTAAAACTTCAAAAAGTGCTAACCTTCCATGACAAGCTGCCCGAAATTTTATTATTTTAACCTTTAGAAGGGGTCAATAGTAGTCTGAATTTAAAATTTCGACTGAATCCGACATCTTGATAAAAAAACAAGATGGCGGTTTTTGCTCAATATCTGCGATTTCCTACAATTTTTTTGTGCGCTAAATATTTTCCGAATCAAGGGGGAAATACTGGAAGGATGGATGAGAAGCATAATTCTTAAGTTATCTCGATTATTATAAACTTTACGACATAATTGTACATAAAAAAATGCATAGAATTATGTTATGAATAGTTGTAATGGATAGGTATACAATTTTGCAATATCTTGCATTTTTTGCTGAAATTAATATTTGAGGTCGTAGGTACGTATGCGGGAAAGGCATCAATACTTTTGAAATATATTCATAAGTGCAATATTGCGCAGGATTGCGCAATATATTTTCCCCACCCATCATAATAAAAATGAAAGTCACGTTGATTAACACACTATAAATTGCGCAATCATTGAATGAGATCTACAGACGATCAATATATTGTAAGATTTCAATTTTTATTGTGCGATATATTGACCGTCTCAGATCGACGTTTGACCGAATCTGTCTGTCGATTCTAGGATCGTCCAGGCAAAGCCCGAAAATGATTGTGTTTCTTTCGATGTTTTACTGAAAAGCTTAAGTTTTGCTAAAATCGCTTCAGTTTAAAGTTTGAAATGGATATTTTGAGATTTTACCAAAGGCATGATACAATTGATTTTGAAATATATAACCTTTTCTTGTTAATTTTATTATATTTATATATTATGATAAAGAAAATGGAAGAAATGATAAACACTACTTTTTACAAAAAATATCATAGAATGTGTTACAACGTGGCAACGTCGATAACCGTTAGATTTCCTTTATTAGTGTATGCAGCCGTCCAGCAAAACTACAAAGCTCTTTTCGCGTTTGAATGATAAATAAGTAGCTGTGCAAATGTCGTGAACGAACGGAACCGTTCGAATGCATTTAAAGTTTCTGCGACAAGGTGACGGAATATGATTGGCGGATTAGTAATCGATTATTAAATTGGAGTATTTCGATTGGTGGTTATGCAGATAAGGATTTTATTTAAAATAACTTGGATATTTTTATTTTTATTTACATTTTAAATTTATATTATGTATGCTATAAAAATAAATAAAGGGGAAAATAACAAAGGCTATTGTTTAACAACATAAATATTTGTATTAACTGGAGAAACTCCTTACAAACTATACACATTAACGATAATTTACAATATCAGTTATGCTTCGATGGTTACAAACCTATAATCTAAAATATGTGGATTATTTTTACCATTGACTGTTTTTGTAAACCAAATTATACAGCTACAACTTTCTGATATATTTTACCTTTTAAAAAAGTATTTTTAACGTGACAAGACACCTCGTAAGAATTCCTAACGCCATCAGTTCGTAACGGCGACATCAATTCGACACTGAAATATATTTGAAACTAATTGATCTTTAAAAAGTACTACTTCTTCTCGTGTAGGAAAGTATGCTAAATTTGCTAAAAAAAAAACAAAAATACTTAAATGTTGGCGTTACGAATTATACTGTTACGAAGTGTCGCCGTTACGAACTGACGGCGTTACGGATTTTGGGGTTACGAATTGTGGCGTTACGAGATGTCATGGAACCATTTTAAGAGTCCTGGTCGTACCGCTCTTTGTCAGCTAGGCTTTTAGACAGAAACCATTTTTCTTTTAGAACTTTCTTTTTATGGGTGACAGGAATTGGTTCAGAAAATCTAGCATCCAGTTCAGATTTAGGGAATTTAGATTTCTTTGAGTGTTTATATTTGTACGATTTGTGTTGTTTGCTTCCTTCGTTCCTGAAGTATTTATCTTCTGGAATGGTGTATTTAGAGTGGTAGCTTTTCGTCTTTTTGTACTTTTTAGGATGCTTCTCTCTTTTAGGAACATGCTTGGAAGAACCACGTTTGTTGTCTTCTTCAGCTTCATCCTCGTCGTCTTCAAGGTTTTCGTGATGTCTAAAAATAACAGTTTAATATACCGGGTGTCCACTTATATTTTCCCCCATTTTAACTGCCTATAACTTCTAAACGGCTTAAGATAGAAATATGCGGTTTTCAATGAAATGTTTTATTTTAGTAAAAGTTTTATCTGAATGGATTGAATTTTTTATATCGCTTTCAAATACGAAAAGAAAAATGGATTTTTGAAAAAAACGTTGTTGACTTGTTGGAAACGTTGTTTAATGGAACACCCAGTATATTTTTTTGTAAATTGAAAGAAAGGTCATTCACCTATCCAGCGATATAAAGTTTTTCAAAATCGGTTGTCAAATCACTGAGTAATTAATTTTTAAAATGAGCAGTGCAACGTGGATCACATACCTAAATAACATAACTAAGCAAAATGATATTATGTTATGTGATTTCCACATTGCATCTTTCATTTAAAAAATTATTTGCTCAGTCATTTGACAACCGATTTTAAAAAATTTAATATCGTTGGATAGGTAGAGGAACTGGTCCGAATATGGGCTATGTATTTAATATGGGCCACCACACTATCTATGAAACAAGTAGTGCTATCTGTTAGAAAATGCCCAAATATACTAGAAGGCCCCTCTCTTGTCATATATTTACAGATTCGTCGACCAGCACATATGTTGTTGTTACACAGTGTACACCGTTTGATTTTGACTTTTGAAAAAAATTTATTGGGCAGGTTTATATTACGTGATATTTGTGTTTATTGACATTATTGCGGAATTGATATATTATGCTTGTGTGGCAGAAAAAGGGAGGAAAATAGTTTTGATATAGGTTGGAAACAAAAAATAATTACAAAATCATAAGCTACTATTTTTCTTGAACGTACATATTTTGAAATATGGGCCCCTTGTGTGACGTAAATATGGGCTAGGGGCTCATATTTAGACTGCTCGCATAAATCTAGCAGAACTATTGGAAACGGCATTATTTTTGAAATGCCAGGCGGCAGAGATAGCTAAGAATGGTTTTAAAGTAACAGAAATAGGGCCAATAAATATAACCATTTTTTCTGATGCTGATTTCAGTGCTGAAAAACTTGAATCTGAGAAAACTTGTAACTTGACTGAAATTTATTTGTAAGCATTGACAAGCGACCTTGCAAAAACGATTTCTTCAGAAAATATAACAGTTCGTTCAGAAGATCAAGGACCAAGTTATTCTAAAGACCCAGATCAACTATTAAGGAAAACAACGAACACAACAACTGTGCTAGAACACCGTTCAAAACATTCACGAGTCCATTCGTTTTTTCAACTGTCCCATCAGTTACGAAGCGAGCGTCTTCAAGAGGAAGGAAAAGTTCTCGTTCTCAAGTTATAATTTCATATTCGTATAAATCAGACCTTGAATTATCAATTGAGAATATAAATAAATCAAAAAAAGAACGGGGAAGAGAACTGTTTTTTCAGTTGAATCAAAAGAAAATGTAAAAACCAAGGAAGGAAAGGGGGGAACTTCCTAATAAATTCTGCGCTAAAGCCGAAAGAAAATGTAAAGAAACCCAAGAGAAAAATCAAATTCAGTTCGGATGAAGAAGAGGAAGAGGAATTTTTGCCTGCTGACGAAGACCTTGACGTAAAACAGATAGGACAGTATTCTCCTGAAAGCATCAATGACACCGCATGTCTATTTTCTGAACAACAGTTTTCTGATGATACTAGAGGAGAACCGTGGGTTCAATGTTTAATGTGCAATGTCTGGGCACATGAACAGTGTTCCGGAACTGAGAAAGACTCTTACGTTTGCGATTTTTGCAGTTAATTTCATTTTATTTTTTCACATATATGTTTCTTATTCTCCAAGCATAAATTGTTGGCTAGGTTATTTCGTATTTTTGTTGTCAAAAGAAAATTTTGCTAGTTTTTGAATGGGGCCCATATTTTAGACAGCCTGGCCTGGTTAGAAAAATATGCCTCACATCATATTATTACCCGTAAAATAAATAAACTTTGTTATAAAAAATACATAGTTAGCAGTTTTTTTTTTCTAAGGTCTCATAGCATGTATAAATGATATTTAGACATTGTTATAAAATATTATAAGCAAGTTTCAATAGAAAAACAAATGGGGGGCCCATATTCGGACCAGTTCCTCTAAATGACCGTTTTTTCATCCTACAAAAAAATATACTGGGTGTTTCAATAAAAAAAGTCAACAACGTTTTGTTTCCAAAATCCGCCATTTTTTATTTAAAAGCGACATAAAAAATTATAATTTACCAAAAAACTTGAAGAAACGGTCATTTCCCTATCCAATGATATAATTTTTTTTAAAATCGGTGGTCAAATGACTGAGCAATTAATTTTTAAAATGAGAGATGCAATGTGGAAATCACATAACATAATATCAATTTGCTTATAGTATGATAGAATTGATTCAAAAAATGACATAACCCAGACATCCAAAGTGAAAGTTATCCTCCAACACCAGATTGTTCTATATGGTCCATATAATGTTCAGAAAAAAGTCACACCTTTTTGAGCGTCGGGTTTGGAGGGAGAGGGGGGAGAAGTCGGTAAATTCGTAGTTTTTTACGTTTTTCGTCAATATTTCTAAAACCATGAGGTTTAGCATGAACAACCTTCTATACAAAAATGTTCTACAATAAATTTTAAATAAAAAAGCTCTATACATAATCCTTCTAAAATGAACGGTTCCAAAGTTACGGAGGTAGTATAGCATCATTGGTCCAAAAAAAATCCTAACCCAAACATCCAAAGTAAAAGTTTTCCTCCAACACCAAATTGTTCTATATGGTCCACATATTTTTCAATAAAAAGTTACACCGTTTTGAGCGTCCTGTTTGGGGGGGAGGTTGGGCAAAAGTCGGTAAATTAGTAGTTTCTTTACGTTTTTCGTCAATATTTCTAAAACTATGTTTAAGCGTAAACAATGTTCTATACAAAAACGTTTTGCATAAGATAAATGGTCCTATCCATAATTGTTATAAAATCAACGGTTCCAGAGTTACGGAGGGTGAAATGTGGAGGTTTTCGATACTTTTTATATTTTTTGGGCAATTGATGATGATTTTGGGTGGTGAGGTTGACGTTTCTTCAAGGGCTTATTACTAACATACCATCGGCCACTGAAATAGCAAATCCTGTTAAAGAAAATATCTTTCAATCAGTAAAAATATTATAAATTGCCCAAAAAATATAAAAAGTATTGAAAACCTTCACCTTTTACCCTCCGTAACTCTGGAATCATTGATTTTATAACAATTATGTATAGGACCTTTTTTGTTTTAAATTTGATGTAGAACATTTTTGTATAGAATATTGTTTGCGGTAAACCATAGTTTTAGAAATATTGACGAAAAACATAAAAAAAACTACTAATTTACCGATTTCTCCCTATCTCCCCACCAAACCGGACGCTCAAAATGGTGTAACCTTTTACTGAACAATATCTGGACTATATAGAACAATTTGTTGTTGGAGGAAAACTTTTACTTATAATTTCTGGGTTAGGCCTTTTTTGGACCAATTATACTATACTACCTCCGTAACTTTGGAACCGTTCACTTTAGAAGGACTATGCATAGGACCTTTTTTGTTTCAAATTTAATGTAGAACATTTTTGTATACAAGATTGTTCATGCTAAACCGCATAGTTTTAGAAATATTGACGAAAAACTTTAAAAAACTACGAATTTACCGCTTTCTTCCCCCTCTCCCCCCAAACCCGACGCTCAAAATGGTGTGACTTTTTTCTGAACATTATGTGGACCATATAGAACAATTTGGTGTTGCAGGATAACTTTCACTTTGGATGTCTGGGTTTGGATCTAGTTATACCATACTATTAGTTATGTTATTTAGGTATGTGATATCCACGTTGCACCTCTCATTTTAAAAATTAATTACTCAGTGATTTGACAACCGATTTTGAAAAACTTTATATCGCTGGATAGGTGAATAACCTTTCTTCCAATTTACAAAAAAATATACTGGGTGTTCCATTAAAAAAAGTCAACAACGTTTTTTTTCAAAAATCCGCCATTTTTTTTTCGTAATTTAAAGCGATATAAAAAATCCAGTCCATTCAGACAAAACTTTTACTAAAATAAAACATTTCAGCGAAAACCGCATATTTCTATCTTAAGCCATTTAGAAGTTATAGGCAGTTAAAATGGGGGAAAATATAAGTGGACACCCGGTATTATAGAAGAAATGGGCAAGTGACGGACATAGGGGGAGGGAAAATGGGAAAATTTCTCCCACCCCTCTAAAAAGATCCAAAATGAAAGAAAAAAATTGTTGAAACCTAAAATATATTAGCCGACATGAAACGTAAACCAGAAACAAACAAATTCAACCCAATAAATTTGTCTTTTGGTTGAAGTTTCATGGAAAGTTCCTTGCTAAGGCAAATTTTCCCTCCCAAGGCAAATGTGTAGATCCGTCACTGGAATGGGTATACTAATAGCATTGTATAGCAAATAGTAAGGAACGAATACCTATATACCCTAAATTTTGCTGACTACCAAACAGTGATCGCACAAGACGAAGATGACCTCAGTTTTGTGATGAAAAAACTGGAACAGGAATATACAAAGAATGACGAAGGTAAACAAATCAGAGGAACAGATAAGTACAATTACCTATTTATGTTTTATAATATCAAACTAAAAAACAACGGAAGAATATATAAAAAATATACTAGGACGAACAAGAGACGAAAATTGAACCCGGTACTGTGGAATAAGAACATTAGCATAAAAACAAAAAGAAGAGTATATACAGGGTGATTCATTAAGAATGTCCAATCTTTGAGATGTAGATTCTAGACCTCAAAATATTAAGATTTAACCCAAATCATTTAAATAAAATGTGGCTCGTTACTGAGTTACAGGGTGTTTTATTTAAAAATTTAATAACTATTTTTACCCAGGGCTTTAAAACTATTTGACATATCCTTATCATACTTGGTAGAAAATATAGGTAGTGTACATCCTACTAAATTATGGTAAATAAACTTTTCTGCCTACTACCAGAGGCGTACGAGAGGGGAAAGTGAATGGTTGACCCCTCCCAAATTCTACGCCACTGGCGAAATTGCTATTTTAGCACAATATTTCGATTTTCCAATACTTTCTATGTAAGTAATATACTCTTAATTCGTAACGTTAAAGTCATTAGTTTTCGAGATATTTGAAGTTGAAAATGAAACGGCATAGCTATTTTGATTAATGTACAGTAGAGCGTCGATTATCCGAACGTCGATCAACCGAACGACCGGTTATCCGAACTCCCGACTCCCGCGCCCCGCACTCAAGTACTGAGCAAGCGTTAGTAATTATCGCTTAAAATATCTTCAATTTTCTTCAATTGTGTATCCAAAAATATGTTGTTGCAAAGACTGCACTTTTTTGTTTAATTGCTATTTGTCATTATCAAGGTATAAACAAATATACAGTTATACAAATATGGTTTTTATTCACTTGTGGATAAATATGCATGACAATCTCAATATAGTTCGATTATCCGAACAAATCGGTTTTCGGAACACCCATGTCCCCCAATTAGTTCGGATAATCGACGCTCTACTGTATTTTGTGCTCTTTCATTTTTAACTTTAAATATCTCGAAAATTAATGATTTTATCGGTACGGATGAAGAGTATATTATTTGCATTGAAAGTATTGGAGAATCGAAAAATTGCAATAAAAATAGTAATTCCGCCAGTGGCGTAGAATGTGGGAAGGGTCAACCATTCACTTTCCCCTGTCGTACGCCTCTGGTACTAACCAGAAAGTTTTATTTAACATATTTTAGTAGGTTGTACAGTATCTACACTATCTGCTAAGTATGATTAGGATATGTCAAATACTTTTAAAATACTGGATACAAATACATAGTTAATATTTATGTAATAGGGATGTTTAATTTAAAAATTTTAAAATTATTTTTACCCAGTACTTTAAAAGTATTTGAAATTGCCGTATCATACTTGCCAAAAAGTGTAGGTACTGCACACCTTACTAATTTATGTTAAATAAACGTTTCTGGCTATTACCAGAAGCGTACAGGGGAAAATGAATGGTTGAACCTTCCCTAATTCTGCGCCACTGGTGGAATTGCCATTTCAGCATAATTTTTAGATTCTCCAATACTTTCTATGCAAATAATATGCTCTTCATTCGTATCGATAAAATCATTAGTTTTCGAGATATTTGAAGTTAAAAATGAAGGGGCACAATACATTAATCAAAATAACTGTAAAGTTTCATTTTCAACTTCAAATATCTCGAAAACTAATGACCTCAACGTTACGAATGAAGAGTATATTATTTACATAGAAAGTATTGGAAAATCGAAATATTGTGCTAAAATAGCAATTTCGCCAGTGGCGTAGAATTTGGTAAGGGTAAACCATGCACTGTCCCCTGTCGTACGCCTCTGGTAGTAGCCAGAAACGTTTGTTTATCATAATTTAGTAGGGTGTACGTCAACTACACTTTCTGCAAAGTATGACAAGGATATGTCAAATAGTTTTAAAGTACTGGGTAAAAATGGTTATTAAATTTTTAAATAGAACACCCTGTATCTCAGTAACGAGGCACATTTTATATAAGTGATTTGGGTTAAATCTTAATATTTTGAGGTCTAGAATCTACAACTCAGAGATTGGACATTCTTAATTAATCACCCTGTATAATATATATGATAAGAAGTATCTTCACCTAAGGGTGTGAAAATTGGACAATAAATAAGGAAACCAAAAACAAAGTAAGAGCAATGGAATTCCTAAGGAGAAGCTGCAGAGTAACAAGAAGAGATATAATAAATAACATAGAGATTAAGAAAAGAATGGGGATGAAGTCAGATATAATAGACTATATTGAACAGAAGAGATTAATGTGGTACGGACATGTCAGAAGAGCAGACCAAAGTCGTTGGATAAATAGAATAACAGAGGGGATTGTGGACGAAGCAATGGAAAGAAGAAATCTACAGGAAGAGAATTGGCAAAACAGAAGAACTGGAGAGAACGGTTGAGTCAAGAAATACAGTGAAAACTGTGGAAATCCTTATATTAATCTGTGTGATAATGTAATTGCATACGAGAGCAGTAGTTCTTACCCATATTCTATTTCTTCTTCTTCTTCAAAATATTTCCCAAAAGGTGCGTCGTATTCTTCGTGTTCGTCCTCATCTTTATAGTTGGATCTATCATCGCGTTCATCATCAGCTTCTTCATTTTCTACTACTGGCTTTTCAACCGGTCTTCGTTTCGGTTTTTCTTCTTGTACATTTTGGGAGGGCATATCGATGGTTTGATATTGGTTTTTGCTAGGAGGTCTAAACTTTGGGTTGTTTTGGGTTATCGGTGGGATTTCCGTCGTTGTTAGCATTATGTTATTATGCCTTAAAGGATAACATATAGTAAGTAAAATATAAAATATCTCAAGATGGACAACACTATATGTAATAGGTATTGTAATAAGGCTTTAGGTCGGGAAGATCATGCACCGACTATATTTATAATGAGACAAATTCAAGAGAAATCGTTAGAATACAATAAACGAGCATATTTATGTTTCGTGGACCTTAAGAAAGTATTCGACAGCGTCAAATTAAAGAACGTTATCCCAGTGGCGTAACGTAGTGGGGGCGGTCCGTCCCGGGCGGCACTTTTTAGAGGGCGGCAAAATTTCACAATAAATAATAAAAATATTTTGTAAATATTTGAACCGTTTTATATTTTTATCGCAACTACAAATTCGGACCGATTGAAAGGAGCACGGAATTTTTCATTGCTTATTTTGTGACGAATTCGGGGAATTCCTTTTCTTTGAATGCTATTTTGTAGCAGGTGAAAGCTTAAACACTAGGACAGATGCAGCTGCTTTACTAGTTTCGATGCAGTAATTTTCCTTTGTTTGTTTTTTGGGCCTGTGGCAACCGGTGCTACATGAAGTGAATGATGCACAAAAATATTTACAAACAAAGGGACTTGACATAAGATTGTGCGCTCAGAAAGTAAATGCTTTGCAGATGATATTGACAGAGAAAAGAGAGGAATGGGCAAATGGCGTTATAGGTTATGCAAAAATATGTGTGAAAAACTTGGAATTTCCATAAAACCTCGGAGGCGCATAAAAAGAAAACATATTTTTGATGACGGAACTAGAGATGCTAACTTGTCTTGTGAAAATGACTTGAGACGAAAGCTGTTTTCTTCGTTAGATAGAGTTATTGTAGAAATTCGTGAACGTGTTCAACAGCTGCAGAATTTATCGGATAAGTTTGCTTATCTAACGCCGGCTATATTATTAGATCCAGACAACACTGAATGTAATCTAGACTACGCATCTGACGAAATTGACGAGCAGGATTTCAAGCTGGAAAGGCTTCGACTGTGGACTTTCGTTGCTGCTACAGGCAACGAAAATAAATTGATTAATGCAGACTCACTTGAATTATTTAAATTTATTGTTAAATCTAAGCTGTAAGATATCCGATATTTTAATAATGTTCCGAATATTTTTCACCGTTGCTCTAAGCAATGCTAGCTGTGAGAGAAATTTTTCAAAATTGAAATTGATTAAAAATTATTTAAGAACGACAATGAGTAGTCTAACACTATATAACTAATTTGGCTATTTTGTCTATTGAGCAAGAGGTGTGTGATGCGATAGACATTGACGGTGCAATAAAAGACTTTGCTTTTAAAAAAGTAGACGTATAAATTTTTAATTGAAGAAAGAAGTTTTGTTTTTAATTCTAACAAATACTCATATTACTTTTCAATAAAAATATAATATTATACTATCGTTCTGGTTCTAATTAAAAATTGATTTTATTTAATCTTGTCGATCGTCAAGGTGTACCTAATCTTAAGTGATAGGTACCTAAGTTATATCAATGTATCTAATTGGTTAAAATAAAAGAATTTTTGTATTAATAAACGTGATTTTAAAACTTAGATAAACTTTTTTATTTAAAATCTAACCTGTATAATGCAAAATAATGATGACTGTTCTCGCCGAAATGTTCTCTATAATTAATGTATGTAATGTATAGTATACATTAAATTAAAATATATAAATAAGAGGGCGGAAAAATTGTCTTCCGCCCCGGGCAGCCGACACTCACGCTACGCCACTGTGCTATCCATTTGTTATACTCAAGAGAGGTACCTACCTCTAGGAATAATTAAAATGATGGAAAACATCTACCAGAACATCACAATAAACGTAAAAGTAGAAGATGAACTAATTGACCCAATTGAAGCTGTTTCCTATTGTTCAATCTGATCATGGATGAAATAATAAAAAAAGTAAGAACTAAAAAAGGATACCAAATGGGAGAAAAACAACTTAAAATAATCTGGTATGCAGACGATGCAATAGTAATCTCTCAAAGTGAAGATGGTTTACAACATATACTGCACCAATTTAATATAACCGGCAAACAATTTAACATATTAAAAATTCATATTCATAGAAAGTTCAAATTAAAAACAAAAGGGAAGAACTAAATATCCGTTTATTTATTTATTTCCGTTACAAGAAAATGTATTGACCGATGGGAAGAAAGTCAGTATTGTCCATACATAACAAATAACTGCTATATAAACAAATACTGAAGAAGATGTGACGAGGTCACCGGTCAAGAACAATTTGGCTTCAGGAAAGGTATGGGGACACGAGAAGCAATATTCTGTCTTCAAACTCTGGCACAAAGGTGCAAAGATCAACAAGCAGACCTTTTTGTCTGTTTTATAGATTTTGAAAAAGCGTTTGACTGGGTGCAGCACATGACCTTGATAGAGAGATTAAACGACATCGGAGTCGACAAAAGAGATTCTAAAATTATAGAAGCTATTTATTGGAATCAGAAAGCAATCGTAAAGACCAATGGTAACACGTCAAGGCCAATTGAAATACAACGAGGTGTCAGACAGGGTTGTGTGCTATCACCGATATTGTTTAACGTCTACTCTGAGGTAATATTTGCGAACGCTTTATCGCACTCTTCAGAAGGAATCAGGATAAACGGGTAAAGAGTAAATAACATCCGCTGTGCAGATGACACGGTATTTTAATGACTGATTCGGACCATAGTCTTCAGATACTGCTAAATAGGGTTAATGAGAGTTGTGAAAAAATAGGCATGAAGATCAATACTGCGAAAACCAAAGTTATGAAAATATCAAGGAACAAAAATTTACCCCTTCCAATATATGTGAACCACCAACAGCTTGAATACGTAAAGCAATACAAATATCTTGGTTGCTGGTTCAACAATCAACTTGATTATAAACAAGATGTAAGAGCGAGAATGGAGGTAGCCCGACAAGGGTTTATCAAAATGAAAAGCTTATTTTGTAACAGTAGCATTAATATCAGCCTTAGATGTCGTTTTCTGCATTGCTATGTGTGGTCAATACTTTTGTAAGGAACGGAGGCCTGGACACTCAACATAACACTGATGATCAAGTTAGAAGCCTTTGAACTCTGGCTTTATAGAATAATCTTGAAAATACCTTGGACAACCCACACCACCAACGAAGATGTTCTGAGGAGAACAGGTACATATAGGGAACTGCTAAAAATCATCAAAGTTAGAAAAGTTAGCTACCTGGGACACATAATGAGAAACGAAAAATACCGCCTCGCGCAACTGATCATCCAGGGTAAGATTGAAGGAAAACAGGGTCGCGGTAGGCGCCAGATTTCATGGCTTAGAAATATCAGAGACTGGACCGGCCTTGATTCAATATCTTTTTTTAGAGCCGCATTGGACAGAGACAGATTTGCCAGTGTAGTCGCTAACCTCCACTAAAGTAGATAGATTTCATGGCTTAGAAATATCAGAGACTGGACCGGCCTTGATTCAATATCTTTTTTTAGAGCCGCATTGGACAGAGACAGATTTGCCAGTGTAGTCGCTAACCTCCACTAAAGTAGATAGCACCACAAGAAGAAGAAAATAAACAAATACTAAGACTAGTATGGGCGTATGGAGGCCAACTCAGGAGCTGTGCTAATTCAAGTAATATCCAGAAAGTTTTAAAGAACATCGTTGATGCTCCCTATATTAGAAATCTCGACCTCCACAAGAACATTTATATGGGAGATATAGATAAAGTTATCAAAAAGGTACACACTAAAAACGGCTCCATATTCTTGTAAACATCAAGGGCATTCAGCTCCTCGATAATACTGGATTACAAAGAAGTCTCAAATGAAGAAAACCATTTGAGTTATTATAAAGTGTTAACTATTAGTGAAAAAGCAAAGCATAGTGCTGAGATGTGTATTAGCTATAGTGCACAGTTGTTAGATTAAATAAAAGGACACCATATAATTGATAATTGGTCAACAGTGTCACAGCTTAGGTATTTAACAAAAAAACTACTTAAAAATGAATAACCATTTTCTATTTCGTTGCAACACGAAACTACAGCCGCATCATTATTCTAGTCCAATCAGAGAGTGCAGCAAGCACCTCTACCGGTTTCGAAACTTATTAGTCTCTCATCAGGAGGCACATATGCTACTCTCTCTGACCCAACTAGGACAAACCCGGGCGTGCAGTCACGGATTGCAACGAGCGAAATGGCAGCAGGGATGCCCTAGCGGCAACTGCTAGCAAAAACTAAGCTTTCAATCTAATAGCACATAAAACAACACCAAATGATGTTACTCTAAATCCTACCAGATTGAAAACAATGGGAACCTTCTCTGGTAACACCTCCGAGGCTTCTACAATTTGCAAGCCATAACGGATGCTGAGACTAAGGAAGATGAGGGAATTTTACAATTTATAATTCACGTCCCATCTGCTCAGCGCGGTAAAGTTCCAACGAGAATGGTTCCCTTCGTACTCCAATCAGAGTAAACATGTAAATCAAAAATAAATAACCATTTTCAATTTCGTTGCAACACGAAACTACAGCCGCATCATTATTCTAGTCCAATCAGAGAGTGCAGCAAGCACCTCTACCGGTTTCGAAACTTATTAGTCTCTCATCAGGAGGCACATATGCTGCTCTCTCTGACCCAACGAAATGGCAGGGATGCCCTAGCGGCAAAAAAAACTTCTTCTACTGAGAGCAGTTCCACAAATTCCTCATTTCGGTACTCCAGTTTTATGCCGTTAGTAGATTCCTTTTCCAGCAACTGTCGAAAGTGTCTTACATTGTAACAGGATATCCCCTTTGTTAGCAACTTTCGTAAGCAATAAGCAAGTTGGCATATCATTACAGAGGTTGATTCGTGGCTTGAGTTATTATCTAATAATGGTTATGTGGTGATAGAACTTTCTTGTTTCCCTTTGATATATATGGTTTATTTTTTCGGTGTATGCGTTTCTCCTCTCTCCTTAAATTGTTGTACCTATCTATTGTTGTTCTAGTTCTTCATTGTTGAATGGTCCTAAATGTCTCAGACAATGACAATATTCATAATTCGTCTTCTTTGTTTAGGTAGGTATATGGGATTCATACATATTCTTGGACTCTTTAGCAATATTCCTGAGGTAATTTTAGCAACATTTTATATCCTCTTGTGTAGAGCATTTGAATGAGAAGATTTTATCAGAGGAGGCTTTAAAACTATATAACTATAATACTGAAGAAAATATCCTAATTTTTAAGTAATTGTACAATACATTTACTAGTAAGGCATCATCTTAGAGCAGAACCTACATTCCAAATTCCAAAATGTTTCATCTGCTAGTACATACCTTGGAAAATGGTTAACATAGTTCAATATCGGTTTTCCATGTTGTGCTCCTTGGGGCAAGAACGGCTGATTCGAATAAAATACATTCGGACTTCCGGGATGATGATAGTTACTTTGCTGTGGATGCTGTGGAAGAGTAGAATCTACTATGATCTTCCCGTAGACATACTTCTTGGGCTCAAGAAAGGAAGGTTGGATGCTGTAAAGGGGATGCTGCTTAACATTGAAATTTTGAGGGCTAGGATTTTGTGGATATTGTTGATATTGTTGTGCTGGTACCACAGTTTCAGAGGCCATAAGAGTCTGGGGATTGCTGGGCGGTGGTGGTTTCAGATCAGGCTGAAAAAGTTGCTTCACGTGGACGTTAGATACGGCATCTGTGGGGGTTTGTTGAAACTCGTATAATACTTGTTGAGATGCAACCTAAACATTTAACTGTTACTATCTGCTAAATCTAGATTTAAGCGAGGAAATAAAGCATTACACTTCTAACTTTTTTAAAGTAAGACGGATCGTTATGAAACCTTTTGGATTCGATTCGGGACAGTGGCGTGCTGGAACTTTTCAAGCGGCCCGTTGATTTTATAGAAAAGCGGCCTCCCATCCTCATTTTACCTTCTATTTATCAGGATGTTTTATTTGTTATTTATAAAATAAAAAAAAAAACGAAAAGATAAATTATTTTTAGATAAAACATAAAACTTTGAACTTAATGATTTTTTTTAATTAGCTATATTTTTTTATTTAAAAATAACCAATCTTACAAATAATAAATGACATGTATGACAATATTGTATGCAGTAAGGTAGGAACCATAATTTCCTGAATAAATATAATATGAATTTGATTTAGGAATTAAGATAAAAGTAAAATAAAATTTTGAGCATGATTCAATTATGTATTGGGTAAGTTGAATTTTAGTAAATCAATTATACAAGAGAGTACAAATACAAGTACAGTGCAAATACCTACTTTAATTTAACAATATTTAAATATTAATACATCGCTATAATCTAAACATTCTTTTGCAATTATTTTATAAAATAATTACTTAACTCTCGATCAATAATTTCCGTATCAAAGTAGATTTTTGAGCAAATTTTCGATTATTTCATCATGTTTAAAGTTAATACATTTTTTTCTATAGCCATTAGCATGAATATTTTCAAGTGATCTTTTGTTAAAGTACTTCTTAACCGATTTTTTATGTATTTCAACGTTGAAAAACTTCTTTCTCAAGATACTTGTGTCACTTAAAGAGTTAATAAATGCTTATAGGTATACTATATTTAAATTTGGATGAGCACACTGATATAAGTTATACATATGCAAAAGAGCGTAATAGCAAGCTATAGGTACAAGCTTTACACTTTTTAGTACCACAGGGAGGTGAAGTTTTCACGATGTCAACAACATTGTCATTTGTTACTTCATGTTCGTTATCACTTAGATTAATAATATCATCCTTCATATTTTCTGTATATATTCATCATTAACTCGATCTTCTATAATTTCAGTTATTTGCAAAATCCTATTTTTAATACAGTCCATTTATCAGAAAATCGAGTTCTTCTTGAATTACAGTCGCAGATAATATGGTAGGATATTTTTTTAAAATTTTTAAACAAATGATTTAAATGCCGTTAAAGGTATATCATTTTTTATTGTATCAAAATCACAACGATCATTTGGCGATACTTCCAATAATTCGGTCAAAAATGCACGTTTTTCCGATTTTTATTCTGCAGAGTACATATTAGATGTTTGAAGGAAATTGGAATACCATAAATATACTTGTATGTATGAAAATATATATTATCTGTAGCAATAATTTATGTATAATAGAGTCTTATTCATTTACTTAAAATGTATTTTACAATTAAAAGAAAATTAAATTTTATGGAAATGTTTTTGAAATTAAAAAAATATTTTTTTTGTTACATCTAAAATTTTTGGTAAAAGAAACCTATTTAACCGGCCTCAAGAGGCCGCGGCCTCTCGGTGATTGCACCGATTCATTTATATGGCCAGCACGCCACTGATTCGGGAGAGCTTCAGGAAAAAAGTTGACCTATTGGCATGAGGGACAAATGAAAATTGCATTGTTGTAGGCGGAAAATGCATTTTCCAAAGTGCATATCAAAGTATAAAAAAAAGAATGTGTGTACGTTGTACGCACGTAAGAAGTTATATTTCTGATTTCAACGAAATCAATATACTTTAAATAGTTTATTTATATTTTTATTTAAAGTTTAAACTAATTTTAATACTTACTACTTTCCAAAAATTTTTATAAAAACAATATCAAAAATTAAACAAATAAAATAATAAAACACACACAAACACATTGAAAAATGCCACAAAGAAATGATTTCTGAACAATAATTGTTGCCAAAATTTTTAACTAAATAGGTATTTTCTGAAAAAAAAAATATAATAATATACTTACAATTATAAAAGATGTAAAAAAACTAAAAAAATAAAAACTTGCATTGGGGATCGAACCCGCCTATTATAGAGCTGTTAGATTGGAAATCCAAGCACTTTACCATTTAGCCACCTAGACGTATTGGTCATGTGGGAAGATACACCAACTGAACGTTTACACCATAAACTTTTTGACAGTCGCTTATTACTTATATGAATTTAATCAAATTAGTTATATTTTTGTGGAATTAAAATGTTAAAATACAACAAAACATCGAGTAAGAAAACAATATATTATATAAAACTCATACAGAAGTAAAAAACTTCAACTTCTATTCTGGTATAAAATCGTTTATTAAAAAAACTATTTAAAAGTCATCCAAATGGATTGCAAAACGTTTTCGTTCTAATTCAGAACATCTTCACTGCATTCTGCTGAGTAGTTTGAAACTAGCACACTATCTAAAGTGGTAACCCCATAATATATGGTTTAAATATCTTATTTTACTAGAACATGGTGGCTACAAGTCGATGTTGTTAGATATAATAGAACACATGCTCAAAGGGCAACATGGTTCCCTGCTTGAAAATGCTAGGTACTTGCCAGTTCAATGGGCACAGACTAACTCAGTTTGTACCTCATGTCAATAGGTCAACTTTTTTCCTGAAGCTTTCCCGAGTCGAATGCAAAAGGTTTCATAACGATCTGGCTTACTTTAAAAGAGTTAGAGGTTTAGGCGATTTTAGTGCTTTATATCCTCGCCTAATTTGATAAATCCGATACTTTAAATAATAATGACAATTTTCTTACTTTTGGCTCAATAACCTTAACTGGTTGACTGAGATCCACAAGAGCCAGGGGTCTCACTTGGTACGTATTTATATGTTTTGGTTCATAGTAAGTTTTCGTACTATCACTATACGGTAAAACCAAACTAGACTCTCCATAAGACTGAAGATCTCTGGACAAGTTTCTTTTAGTTTTAGCCAATATGTTTGTTAAGTTTTGGGCTTGGACAATCCACATACAAAGCCATGTGACTCCAATCTAAAACAATACAAGGTATAACACAGCAGGAAGAAAACCAAATATGAAGTAAAAATGGAAAGACAGATGTGTCAAAATCAGAGAATACAGTAATAGTCCAGGGCGCATCTGTTTTGAGATATACGTTGAGAGGTGACTCATATTTTTTTGCAGAAACTGCTTGGAATTAACTCATATAATAATAATTATCCTCCCACTCAAAAAGGTCCGGAACATTGTTTAAATAATCAAAATGTCAAAAAATAAAGGAAAAAGTCGATTTTTTCTTCGCTTTTTGATTATAACTTTAAAAGTATTCACTTCCTAGAAAAGTTGCACCAACATAAAAGTAGCATAATTAAATTTTTTACAATACAGGATTGGTTAAATTTTTTAAAAATTGTCACCCTTGTTGCAAAATAGTACTAATTGCGAAAAAAAAAAACCATAAAACACACAAGTATTCGCATTTTACGATTTTCAACCATTTATGCTACTCTTAGAACCTTAATATTTTACACAGAAAAACTTTACGATATAATAAAACAATACTGTAAATTTCACTAAGATCGTTTCAATAGATTTTGCAAATCCAGCTTTCGCAAAAAAATTCATTTTTCAAAATGTTGCAGGACTGAAAATAAAACAGATAGCAAGTTGAATTTTTTTTACATATAGAAGACTACAGTACCTTTCATTTGCAATTTGCAAAATTAAAATCGGTTAACTACCACGGTGTCAGGAATTTTTTTAAATAAACATTAATTTTTGGTGCTACGCGCAGGACAACGGTGTTCGATTCACACAAGTTGATTTCCACCAAAATGTCGTCCAATCTTTATCTAATATATTATTTTCTTACTCTATATTTTGTTGTATTTTAATATTTTAATTCCACAAAAATCAAATTAATTTGATTGTTGCTTGTGAAATATTGTTTAAACAATATATGTTTAAAAATAATAAACTTTTATTCTCTAAGTTAAAATATATGAACAAAGAAAGTTTTTGCTAAAAAAAGTGTTATTTCAAAGGACAGAGTATGTGTTTTATTTTTCAATAAACAAATTTATTTATTTATATCGAAACGTAGTAAAAATTAAAATGTATCAAATAAAATAAAAATGTATACCATTTTTATTCAGTTGCAATGCGAAGGCAAAACAATCTTACTTTTCAATTAGAATACGGAGTGCAGTCCAGTCCCTTGAACCGCGATTTTCGGCTCTTATTGGAGCCTTCATCGGAAGGAACATAGGTAAAATGTATCAATCATTATCAAAGGTCATTGGAATGCCCAATCACAGCAAACGTATCCGCTGTTCTGCGCGTAGCACCAAAAATTAATGTTTATTTTAAAAAATTCCTGACGTCCTGGTTGTCAACCGATTTTAATTTTGCAAATTGAAAATGGAAGGTACAGTGCTCTTCTATTATATCAAAAAAAATTTAACTTCATATCTGCTTTATTTTCAGTCCTGCAATATTTTCAAAAATTGATTTTTTTTGCGAAAGCTGGATTGCAAAATTTATTTTGCAAAATCTATTTAAACGATCTTTATGAAATTTACATTATTGTTTTACTATATCATAAAGTTTTTGTGGTTAAAATATGAAGGTCGTAAGTGTAGTACAAATGGATGAAAAACGTAAAATGAGAATACTCGTTTTTTTTATGGTTTTTTTCGCAATTATCGCTATTTTGCAACAAGGGTGACAATTTTTAAAAATTTTAACCAAACCTATATTGTAGAAAATTTAATTTTGCAACTTTTAGTTCAGTGCAACTTTTCTCGGAAGTTCAAAAAAATCGAATTTCTCCTTCATTTTTTGACATTTTGATTATTTAAACAATGTTCCGGACCTTTTTGAGTGGGAGGATAACTCAATTATTATTATATGAGTTATTTTCAAGCAACTTCTGCAAAAAAATATGAGTCACCTCTCAACATCCAAATGTACTAATATTTTATAGATGCGCCCTGGTCTATAATAACAATTGTGGAAACTAGAAACGCGCTTTAAATTGCTGTATATGCGTCTATATATTGTGCCGACTCACCTGAGAACATGATAAGAAATCAGATAGATTATATTAGCAGTACCAACAGGATATAAAACATGATAAAAGCATCAAAAACGTAGCATCGAAAACGTACCCTGGTGCCAATGCCACTACGAATCACATTCTGCTGGTGTGGAGAATGGTGATGAGGGTAAAATGGCTTGAGAAAAAACTAATCTAAACACCATAGATTGGAATAAACTCACAAACCGAAATAAAAGTACAAGCACAACAAAAAACGGGAATAAAGGACATTAACGAGAACACGTCGGATATGATAGAGAGATTGGACAAATCGAGGAAATCTATACAAACCACATGCGCGACTCTATTAACACGTGACATACAGAAGAGCAAATAAGGTGTCTGATGAGATAATGTATACGATGGATGAAATAAAATATATTCAATAATACAAATGCAGAAGAATACCAGCAGATACACAAAATCATAAGAACAAAAATTAGAGCAACGAAGGAAAACGGAGGGAAATATGTAGAACAATACGAAAGGAAAGACTGTTACAAAATGCAAAAAAAAATAAAATCGTGATAAGCAAGAACAATTTAAGAAGTCCAGTGAAACGAAATGAAGACATCTCTATTAAGGCGGGTTGACATTACTAGTGAATAACGAACGTGGCTCACGCTTACGTATTTTGACCGTGCTATTGTCAGATATTTTATTATCTATTTTCAAACTCGAGCAGTACATTTGTATCTATTCATTGCATAAATACAAAAGTACTGCTCAAGTTTGAAAATAGATAATAAAATATCTAACAATAGCACGGGCAAAATACGTAAGCGTGAGCCACGTTCGTTATTCACTAGTAATGTCAACCCGCCTTTATACTCAATACTTTCGCACAGTGGTGGATCTACGGGGAGGGAAAATGGGGAAATTTCCCCCATAACAAAGTCCAAAATTTAAAAAAAAAATGGTTGAAACATAAAAATATATTAGCTGACATGAAAGTTAAGCCACATACAGACAGACTCAACCCAATATACAGGCTACTTATGAAAATTAAGGAAACTTAATGCTTATAAGTTATTATCTATACCTTTTATGTGGTTTGGGTTTATCTATTTTCTGTTTTTTGGTTGAAGTTTCATTGGAAGTTACCCAAAGGCAAATTTCCCTTCCCAAGTCAAATTTCTAGATCCGCCACTGTTTTGCATGAAAATCTTAAATCAAAAAAAGAAAAAGAAGAAATAATGGATGACAGATCAAATATTGCAGATAATGAAAGAGCGAATTAAATTAAAAGGTAAAAATGCCAATGAATACAATAAGTTGCATAATACTATACTACGGGAAATACAATGAGCAAAATGAGCCTGGGCCATGTACTTATTTTCGAAAAATTATTTTTGATACCTAGAATATTTTCACGGCCAACCTAATAAAATTTTAAGAAATTTTTGTTACAATTAATGTTTTGGAAAATGCTTAAGAAATAAACAAATACCATGAAATATCATTTCATTATAATACTAAAATACATACATCATCATTAGTACACTATATTAAAAATCATTTGAACATAATTAGAGTTTTTGATGTCAAATCAGTCAATTCTACAGGGTGTGAAAGTGTGAATATTGCTACAAAATTAATAAAAAAAACCGTAATTATCTTTTAAACTACCCTGTATAATATTACAAAATCTCATATTTTAAGAAAGAAAACATCGAGGAGAATCCAAAAATGTAAAAATATGCAGAGTGGCCCATTTAAAAAACGAAATTATAAACAAATTCCAGTATAACCGGAAATCTACAAAGGAAAAGCTTTAGAGAAAGTACCCAGATACAATTACTTGAGATGTGAATTAAATGAACAATGGGAGCGTACCCATGAAAGAAAACTATGATTTGAGATGACCAGAAATGCTTTCAATAAGATGAAAACAGTATTATGTAATGGAGAACTGGGAATAGAAATTAGAAATAGCGCATTGGGATACTACGTATGCACTGTCATTTTATATGGAGTTGAAGCCTGGACAATTACGGACGCAACTGAAGAAAGGAAAAAGAAATACTCAACACCATGAAGGAAAAAAATGAGCTACTTTGGTCATATACTAAGAAATGAAAAATATGAGTTAATGTGATTGGTTATACCAGGAAAGCTGGAAGGAAAAAGAGGATCGGGGAGACAACCCACTTATGGTTGAAAAATTTAAAGCGGTGGGTGGAAACACAACAATAAAGCTTTTCAGATCCGCTACCCAGAGAAAAATGGGCCGTGATGGTCGTTACTGTCCTTAAAGGATGAACTACACGAAGAAGAGAGGAATAGTTACATTTAACCATATATCTAATTATTGATAATTGGAAAAATGCTATGCTGTATGTAAAAAAATTGAAGGAATATATAAATATGTAAAAACGGGCCTTTTCCAAATAAGGCAGAAAACAGCGGGCTCTACCTAAAATGTTCAATTTAGGGTTCAATTATAACTGAAAAAGTACTTACGATAAAATACGTCATACTGTTCTAACTAAAGTTCATGAATTTACTAAAAGTGAAAAGGCCATTTCTAATCTTTTATAGTTTTATTGAAATGATAATTGGAGTAAAGAGAAAACAGAGACGTTTTTCAATTTAATATTGTACAAGAACGTATTATCTTTTTTTTATCCTTCAGAGAGAAAACATGAGGTTTGGCTTTTGTGATGCCAATAAAATTAAAAGGTAAATAATTGAAAATAGCTTTGTTTCTGTGTGGTGATTGTTTTGCGGTGAGCGTGTCCAATTTTGAATGTCAGAGATTATTTAATCTGATTTGAATGGTTTATTGATCCCATTGGTAATATGTTACTTCCTGAAGAATGTAACAAAAAGTTGGGATATTTGCACGAGTTCTATGAACCCCCTAGTCCATGTTGTGAGGCCTTCCCCTATTTAAAATTTCTGATTCGGATTCTTTGCGAATTCCTGTTCAAAAATGTCCCCTTTAAACAAATCAGAAGGGTAGCGCTCGAAATTATTGGGCAGAAATTGATTAAACAATTTTAAATAAATAAATTTCAAAACTCGCCTTTTTCTACTCCGAAAAATATTTTTACTCCGAACAAGTTTTGTGAGCTATTTTAAAAGTTGATAGTTTTCGAGTTACAAGCGATTTAATGCCAAAATGTGAAAACAGCCGCCACAAGTCACACTATATGGTGCGTCTCTGTCACACTATATGATTGGCGTATTTAATTAGCACACTGGCAATAATTAATTGAATGAATAAATATATTATTAAAAAAAAATATGTTAAAAATAATTATAAAATTGTAATATAAATATCTCAAGTATTTTTACATAAGTACATATAATACGAATAAGTGCGACAGACACGCTCCATATAGGTACGAGCGAAGCCACGGTGCGGTGGCTTAAAAGGCCAGTGGACGCGCATAGTTAACAATTAAAAAACAACGGTCTATATCGAAATAAGAAATAAGCCACGATTACCCATCAGAATCTTGAAATTGAATGTTTAAACTTTAATTTAGGCACTTGGCAACTTCAAAAATAATAATTTACATTACAGTATTCAAGTCTCCAATTTTTTCAGACGGGAGCGGTCTCAAAACATGGACTATCATGGTTTCGTATACACCATACTTGAAAAATTATAATTTGGAAAAAATATGAAAGTAGGAAACAAATTGGGATATATAAGGAATAAACAAAACCAAAATCCAACAAAAACATTGAAACGAACACCATGGGAGTTTAGTTAAAAGAAATGAGGAAATTTTAAACTGCTTGAAAAATCCCAAGTATATCGAGATAGATAGTAATGCAACTATTAATTTAAAAGAGTTCAGTTCAATTTACAAGAGAAAGTATTAGAATATAAAAATATATAATCTATAAGTATTATTATAATCCTCAACCGCTTACCCAAAAAAGAGACTGATGACGCAATTATCAGGACCTGACTAAGGAAACAAAATCAAGACCTTATGACGAAAGACTGGTTATTGAAAAATTGGAAGATTGGTAGTCATGGAGGTTAGCGTGGTTAGCCTCCAGCATAGTAAGGCAGCTTAGACAGAACTTACTAAACTAAGAAGTTTATCCGATCTGCCAAAATCCCGGATTAGACCAGGGCGGATCTGTTTTGAGGTGGATGTGAGAGGTGGCATTCGGATTTTTGCAGATAAAGTTAGGTGACAACTTCAGTAATTATAATTGACTTGCGCTCCTTCTCAAATATGCCCGGAACATTATTAAAAAAATTTAAATATTTGAAAATTTCGAAAAATATCGATTTTTTTCTATTTTCATTGCTTATAACTTTAAAACGATTCATTTTGGAGCAAAGTCGTATGGAAAGAAAATAAAGATAATTGAATTTTGTAAAATATACGACTGGTTTAAAATGTCTTAAATTATTACCCTTTCTGCAAAATAGCAATAAATAGAAAATAAGGGGACAAAAAAGACTGTTTTATTCAATGTTTTTCAACCAATTTGGTTGCACTCAGAACCTTCATACTTCGCTTAGAAAATTCTTACAACATACTTAAACCGTCCACCAAATTTCATTAAAGTCGACCTAATAGATTTTGCATAATAATTTTGCAATCTAAATTTTTTTAATATAGTTCAAACTTTTTAAGAACTTTCTGAACAAAAAGTAGACCATTTAGAAGTTTGCCAATTTTTTTGCATATAAAGAGGTTCTCTACCTATTTAATACAGAATTACAATCGGATTATTTAAACGGCCTCAGCACTGTTTTAAAGTTATACACAATGTTTTGGTTCATAAACAAATACAGTGAGGACGTTTGAGTTGGAATAAATTCATTTCCTTGAGAATGGGCGACTCTGGAGAAAAATCCCGAAACAGATCGATTTTTATTTTTAAATTATAAATTTTTGGCATAAATATCATACTAGTGACGTCATCCATCTGGGTGTGATGACGTAATCTAAATATTGGAATTAATGTAATTCAAATTTTTTTTATTCAAACCCTGTATAAATAATTATGCTAATGTTTATATTAGTTAATACAAAATTGAATAGCCTTTCGATTGAGCTATCACACGACACCTATTCTTATTATAAAAATCATCGATTACGTTATCACGCCCAGATGGATGACTCCACTAGTATAATATATATACCAAAAAATTAGAATTTAAAAATAAAAATCGACCTGTTTCGGGATTTACTTTCAGAGACGCCTATTCTCGAGAAAATGAATTTATGCCAACTCAAACGTCCTCACTGTATTTGTTTATAAGCCAAATAATTGTTTTAACTTTAAAACAGTGCTGAGGCCGCTTAAATAAATAATCCGATTTTAATTCTGTAAAGTGTTTTAAATAGGTAGAGAACATCTTTATACATAAAAAAATTAGCAAATTTCTAAATGGTCTCCTTTTTTTTCAGAAAGTTTTTAAAAAATTTGAACTTTTTAAAAAAAATTTAGATTTCTAAATTATTCTGCAAAATCTATCAGGTCGATTTTAATGAAATCTATCAAGTCGATTTTAAGGGTAATAATTTAAGACATTTTTAACCAGTCGTTTATCATACAAAATTCAATTATCTTTATTTTATTTCCATACGACTTTGTTCCAAAATGAATTGTTTTCAAGTTATAAGCAAAGAAAGTGGAAAAAAATCGATGTTTTTCGAAATTTTTAAATATTTAAATTTTTTTATTAATATTCCGGGCATAGTTGAGAAGGAGCATAAGTCAATTATTATTGTTAAAGTTGTCATCTAACTTTATCTGCAAAAATTCGAATGCCACCTCGCACATCCAAACATAGACGTTTTTTCACAGATCCGCCCTGGTCTAGATCTGTATATTAGCCAAACGACTCATTAACCAACGTGGTGTGGTGACCAACGTTCTGAAACAACATGGTGCATGAAGAAGAAGAGGAATTATTAAAATATTGCTGTTGATGAATTTCTCTTCCAGAAGTTTAACTATGATATAGATAAAAATTACAGAGAGAGGGACTATGAGATAAATAATTCACGAATCAGCATAACTTTATGATTATGACAAACATCCACCAACAAGGGACATGGAACAACTATTAAGATTAGACAGTACAGTAGTTGAATTGAATTACGACCTAAAGGAGCCAGTGCCAGTGAGAAATTGTGCAAATAATAATTGGGCTTTCTGAAGCTGCATTTGGCCCATGTTACCACATCAGGGATTAACATTTTGGGTCATTGAACCTTCGCCATTTGTGTCTCCCACTTATTTTGCCCTATTTCGAGCATGTGTGATCTTACTTCGGATTTTATTTGCGGTAGATGACCGTTTTCTCTTATATAGAGTTTATATTTCTTGAGCTAGGAGGTGACTGAGGAGGGTACCCGTTATGGCCTGTAGGGCAGTCTTAGAATTAGTTCGGTACGCGTCAGACAGAGCTAGATTGTCTGCGTATGTAGTAGCTTTGGTTTCTGATCCATGGTCGATTTCTAGTACATACTTCATTATATAAAACCTTCCAAAGCGTTGGTCCTCATACGGATCCTTGCGATATACTTGCTGATGTTTTCAGATCCTTAGGTTTTGCCACTTGGACATACCTCTCATTGAGGTAGTTCTTGATATCATGGCAGAACTGGCGATCGGGGTCGGTCGATCGTAGTTGATCGAAGGAGTATCCGTGTTGGCGCACCCCCTCTTCATACCCCACTAGACGAAACCGAAGGAGAAGTGGCATGGAAAGTAGCGTATTTAAGAAGATAAGGAGAATCATAGGATCAGTTATGCTTAACGTATTGAATTAGGAATAGCTCGATGGCAGAGATGCACCGGGTTGAGGTGGTACTCTACCTAGGTAGGCGCCGCAGTGAGCGGTAGTAGCGATGGATGGGTGACTGTGTGTCGCTGTTTAACGTTATCGCATTGAATTGAAATGCGATTTCTCCGAGTCTGAATGTGTAGATAGGTTGATTCCATGTAGCGAGATTGTTATTGTATACATTGTGTTGTGTATATATTGTGTTGTGTATTATATCGTTTTAATATTACTATTGTTTCAATGACAGTAATAAGTATAATGTTATTTTTCCTTTGCATAAGATATAATTATATTTTATTTTATTTATTTTGAACTGTATATAAATAATAAGTCAGGAAATAAAATTAGAAATTATTTATCCTCTGAGCTTTTTAAGTTGGAAAAATAAAGCATAACATAGTGGCGAAATACTCGACAAGGGAAATCTAAATTGCATTTCACATCCTGTCATTCACCGTGATAATAATTTTAGCGAACTATTTCATTTAATATCCACCAAAGGTGAATAAAGTATAAACTAAAAGAAAAGAAAAGATGGTTCAGATTTGATTACAGTACAGAGCCTCTACTATGTGCTTATACGTATTTCGGAATAGCCGTTTTACTTTATTCACCTTTGGTGGATATTAAAGGAAATAGTTCGCTAAAATTGTTATCATGGTGAATGACAGGATGTGAAATGCAATTTAGATTTCCCTTGTCGAGTATTTCGCCACTATGTTATGCTTTATTTTTCCAACTCATAAAGCCCAGAGGATAAATAATTTCGAATTTTATTTCCTGGCTTATTAGACTTTTGATTTATAGATGGTGCTAGTAGCATCTTTGGTAATTATTTTGATAATTACCCGGAAAGGATGAAAGGATTTGATTTCATTTCAGTGCCTCTACCCAGGTGCTCCGATGAGGAAACGGCTATTCCGAAATACGTATAAGCACATAGTAGAGGCTCTGTAATATAATCAAATCTGAACCATCTTTTCTTTTCTTTTAGTTTTTTGTATATAAATACTTTAAATATATTTACTTTGTATTAAACCTGTGTTTTACTGAGGCTGTCGTCTTAAAAGAGCTACCCGTTACAGGCTTTCTGCCCGGTTTATTTATTAACGTCAGTCCTGCCTGTTTAATCTCTTTGGGAAACATTTGTTTCTAGAAAATTTCATTGACAATTTTTTGGACCCTATTTATCGCCATCTATATCTCCTCAGGTGGCACATCATCAGGACCAGCTGCGTTTCCTAATTTTTAAACTTAGTTAGTATTGCTATGTCTTCAGCTAAAAAATCGTCAGATCGAACGTTGACGTTATTTGGAGTTAACTGTAGCGGTGGCTTAGCAGAAAATTAATAATTAGCTATTTCCTACAGTTTTTTTGCACAAAGATGGGGATGTATGGGGTCTTTGTCATTAATGTTTTTGCGGCAATCCTATAGGCTTCGCCCCATATATCATCTTCTAGTTCGGTGAATAGGTTCTACCAGCAAGCGTGCTTCTCAGGTTTAGTTGCTCTACCCACTTTTTTTTAGCTCGCTTGTAATTTTCAGTATGTTATGGGAACTTTTTTGCCGTTCACTTGAGTTTAAAGTATTTAGCTGTCTTGCTTTGGATCTCGTCATTCCACCAGTATAGTACTGTATAATGTAATGTTTTCAGTGGAGCTACTTGAGATGTATGCATTCATATTTTTCTCTCTGAAACTTTGGAATTTAATAGTATTGTCTTCTTGTAACCTTGTAGGTTACTTATCTTACCCCCATGTAAGCTTCTTTATTGAAGGTTACTTTTTCCGGCCGATTTTCGAGACCTTTGTACCAGTTTCAAAGACTATGTATCTGTGAGAAGTATAGACATTATTCTCCAACACATCCCAGCCCACAATTTTGCAGGTACAACTTTCTCATTCACAGGGGTAATATCATTTTGTTAACCTATTCATCATTCTTTTGTGGAGTGCTTGTTTCTCTTCTTTGTTATTGAATTTTCCATTTCTGCACTTATAAAACCTAAACTTGAAATGTTGGACATACAATTTTTTACGTTTTCATGTCTCATAACTGATAGTCCAGAGAAATAATATTTTTCTCATGACACATCCCCCTCCAGGCCGCAACCAATTTTTTTGAGTAGTATGGACAACTATATTAATAACCTATATTATGTTTCTTACAGCCGATTTTGATGATATACGTAGTTATAAACAAATGAAGATAAAAAACGGTGAATTTTCGGTTTTTTCGTCTATAACTAAAAAGTGAAGCATTCCAAACAAATTTGAGAATAAGAAACTCATAAATTATATAAAAAAAATTTCAATATGGCGTTCGCTGAATATGTATATCCTTATTTGTTGCTTAGAAACTTGCAAAATAAGTCATAAATTTTGAGATTTTATAAATGTTCATAACTTATGTAAAAATTAACTTAGAACCTTCTAATTACACGGAATGCTGAGACTTCTGGTGCTTAAATCATACTCTAAATTTCAAAGCAATTGGTCAAATAGTTTAAAAGTTATTTAATTTGCAACACTATAAGTTAGAAAATGAAGTTACAGTAATACATTGGATAGTTTATGAAAGAAGAAGATTTACACTATTAACTTAATTAAAAAAAAATGACAAAAAATAATTTTAAACAGTGTAAAATTATTTTGCAAGAACCTGTCGATTTTTTGCTTACTTAAAAACAATTAGAATAACTTTTTAACCGTTACCCGTAGAAAAATTATTTTTTCATATTTAGAAGAACTGAATTTTTATACACATTTAGAAAGAAAAACAATTGTCCTAGGACAATTAGGGACGAAGTTAGTCCCCCCCTTTTTTTAATTCACATGTTCTTGCAATAATTAGAAATATTTTTGGTCATTTTTTTTTAAATTAAATTAATAGTGTAAATCTTCTTCTTTCATAAACTATCCAAAGTATTACTGTAACTTCATTTTATGACTTATATAGTGTTGCAAAAAAAATAATTTGGGATAAACGAATTAAATAGCTTTTAAACGATTTCACCAATTGCTTTGAAATTTGGGGTATGATTTAAGAACCAGAAGTCTCAGCATTCGGTGTAATTAGAAGGTTCTAAGTTATTTTTACATAAGTTATGAATATTTATAAAAACTCAAAATTTATGATTTATTTTGTACTTTTCTAAGCAACAATAAGGATAGACATATTCAGCGAACGTCATATTGAAGTTTTTTATACGATTTATGAGTTTCTTACTGTCAAATTTGTTTAAAATGCTTAACTTTTTGATAATCGATGAAAAAAGCGAAAATTTACCGTTTTTTATCTTCATTTGTTTATAACTATGTATATCATCAAAATCGGCTGCAGGAAACATATATAGGTTATTATTATAGATGTCCATACTACTCAAAAAATTTGGTTTCGGCCTGGAGGAGGTTGTGTCACTAACAAGATATTTTTTTCCTTATTTCTCTAAACTATGAGTCTAGAATTATTTTTCCAAAATTTGAACAAATAATACGTAACACCTTGTACATCAAATCACTACATACATGTAAACGTATACAAATATAATTTTTTCTAATTTTGAATTAAATTAGCAGCAAAAGAAAAACTACTACATTTTTTAGCATAGATCATCGCAACCTGATATTTTGATTTTTTGAAATCGTGCTCCATTCTGATCTTCTCTTCGCTTTAAGGCCTTGCGTATAAAATCGATATCATCTCAGCAGTGGGCTTGACAACAGGGCGGGCGGCCTCATCTCCGATAGTTTCCTAAAAAATGTTGCTTAAAGTTGTAATTTACGGTTTGATTTGTTGTTGCTTTTTGAGTTTTTTGAAAGCGAATCCAAGGGATTGGCCCAATCCGACGGTTTTTAACATCGGAGGGGTTCTTAGCAGTAATGAGAGTGAAAAATATTTTCAGGAGACTATTGCGGTAAATATTTTCATTATTTATTATATAATTCTACTCAATATACACAACTGGCTTCTATTTTTTTGTTAAACTTTTTTTCTGCATTTAAATTTATTTTACAAATTTTTCTAATGGTTTTTTAATACGTATAATTAAATATTCCAAAAAAACACAAAATTTTGGTTACAATAGATTGGATATTGTCACGTTTTGCTGTAAATTGTTCTAGATCATTTTAATTTTCCTAATTTTTATTTGTTATTACTTTTGCACCTTTATGTTTTATTTATTATTAATAAGTACTTTCATATTTATGTATATATTTGAGATTATTTGTTTTATTTTAGAGTCTCTCCTTTGTTACAGTATTATATTATGGTGATATTAGAGTGAAATCAAATTAATCTTTATCTTTTTGGCACACTCTTTACTCATTGCTAGTGTTCATCTACTTATCTATCTTACTTATCAATTTTAGCTCCTAATCATATGCCTCTATACTTTAAGATCTTTCGCTAAATGTTTAATTTATTCTAAACTTTTACTTGGTCCTAGTTCTTCTTTCCTTTTTTATCAGCTTTTACTTAATCTGCTTCCTCTTATATTGTCCATTATTTTAGCATCTACTCCTTCAGGACTTTATTTTCATCTACCCTTACGATATTATGTTCAAACTATTTAAGCTGTTTTATCTCTACTTCTAATTTAATATATGGCTCTCAGATATGGACGTTTACAAAAGAGAATATGGAAAAAATAGCAAAGACAGAAAGAGCCATGGAAAGACAAATGCTGAACATTAAACTATCAGACAGGAAAAGAAACGAATGGATCCGTAACAAAACAAAAGTAAAAGATGTCTCTACCCAAGTAGCAAAGCTTAAATGGAAGTTCGCCGGACACACCCTACGGCAGAAGGATGAAAGATGGACTAAGATGATTATATATTGGAGACCGTGGAACCACAAACGAAAAAGGGGAAGGCCACAGATGCGATGGTCAGATGACCTGAAGAAACACACTGGGTCAAAATGGATGCAAATTGCCCAAGATAGAGAGGCATGGAAGAAAGAAGAGGAGGCGTATATCCAAGGATGGATGTTTAGGGCTGATTAGATAGATAGATTATCTCTACTTTGGTTAATCTCTCTCTCTTGAACCATATCTCCTAGTTTTGTTATTGGGCGCATCTGCGTTTCTGGGCCGGTGGTGTAAGATGGCTGGTTGTCAGCTCAGCGCGTCTTCTTAGTGTTTATTCTCTGGTTAATCTGCTTACCAGTTCCTTCCATTCTCCCCTGTTTCTTACTTTGTTTTTCACTTCCCCCCATCTTAAGCTGATTCTGTTTTCTGTTGTGTTCTCTGGTTACTGTTCTTTTACAGATATTACCTTGTCTTCCCCTCTTTCTTGTCCCCTCAAGTTGATACTAAGTGCTTGTCTTGTGATGTTATTAGGATTTTTCCTTAACCTGTGGCCAATCCATTTCCATAAGATAAAAAGATAACAGGGAAAGATAAGAGGCGGAAGAAGCATAGAAAGAAGGAGAATATTATGGTTGAAAAATTTAAGGGACTGGTTTAAATGCAGTTCCATAGAACTTTTCAAAGCAGCAGTAGATAGAGTAAAGATAGTGATGATGATATCCAACCTCCGATTGGGAGGCGGCGCTTAAGGAAGAAGAAGAACCCATTTCCATTTATTCTACTTGTTGTTATTATACTGGTTTGTCTTCTTCTTTTCCATAGTTCTATATTCGTTATTTTATTAGGTCAGTAAATTTTTAGGATCTTTCTTAAGGACCTATTTATAAAAGTCTGTAGCCTCTTTGTTGTGCTTTCGTCGTGCTTTCAAGTTTCTGCTACGTAGAATATGCTTTGACACAGGTATTGAATACATTGATTTTTGTAGCTTCTAAAATTTCTTCTTCTTTAAATACCACTTCAGTGTAGACATCGAAGAGTGGTGAGGATAAATTTTGTGTTACTAATTTCATATTCAAGTATTTTAATAATTCTGCTGTGTATTATTTTCAAAAATGTTTTTAAAGTGTGCAATAAAGCTATTGTTCTGTGATCTGAGCAGGTTGGTGCATTTGGTAAATACTTTATTATTTATTATTATTTTAAATATATACAAATGTTGATTTTGTCTTTTATATTTCAGCATTTAAACTTTGATTCGCAGTATGTTCCAAAAGGCGTAACGTACTACCACACAGCTATATTAATGGATCCAAACCCTATCCGCACTGCCCTGAATGTCTGCAAGTACTTGATATCTAGGAAGGTAATGTATCGAATAGCTTATACAATAGTTTTATTATTACGTCATCACATATAGGATTTGGTATATTATCGTCATTATTTTCGGCTGAAAAATTGCACAATGCCTTTAAATGACTATCTCATCTAGTTAGTTATAGTTATTCAACCATTCGTAATCGTAGAGCATGTTTTGCCTCTTCTTTGAGTGTGCACCATTTTATATATTATCTCTTAGGAACTCTATCCTATCTCGACAACTTTTGAACTATTTTTGCTATTTTTACTTCGAAATAATTAAAAATATTCTTTCAAAATGGGTCATATGTATGGACGATGTAATAGGTGTAAATAAATTAAAATAAAAACTAATAAAAATCAAATAAATATTTAAAAGACATTACAATAGATATACATCGAGTTTCTGAAATTTGTTGGCCTCCTCGGTCTCCAGATTTGACGCCACTTATTTTCTTCCTTTGGGGTTACCTATAGGAAAAATTTGGGCTTTCAAAGGCCATTTACGATGTTGTTCTTCTTCTTATTTTTGTATAGACATGACTCTGTTTTTTCAATGTGCCTCTAGTAAGTTGTCATTTCATCGTTTTCGTGATCTTCCCACTGATCGTCTTCCTATTGGGGAACCGTCTCTCGCTGTCCTGACTACCCTATTTGTTGTCATTCGGCTTATGTGGTCATTCCATTCTATTCTTCTGTTTCTTACCCAGTTATTAATGTTATCCACCTTGCATCTCCGTCGTATATCTGTACTTCTAGCTCTGTTCCATAGAGTCTGACCATCGATTTTTCGAAGGGTTTTCATCTCCGCTGTTTCGAGCAATCTTTTTGTCCTCTCTGTGTCGCTTCGTGTTTCTGCCGCGTATGTCATTATTGGTCTGATGACTGTTTTGTAAATTCTGTCTTTTATTTCTTTTCCGATATTTTTATTTCTCCATATTGTGTCATTCAGACAACCTACGGCTCTGTTTGCTCTATTCACTTGATCTTCCACTTCTGTTTCGAGTCTTCCGTAGCTAGATAGTGTGATGCCTAGGTATTTAAACTCCATCATTTGTTCTATTATCTGATCTTCCAGCTCCAATTTATATCTTATTGGATCTGTTAAATTAACATGTTAAATTTTCTGGCAGTTATGTTGAATTGGTGCAGCATACGTTGTAAATCATCTTCAGTTTGACATAGCAGATTACTTTAAGTTGTTTTTCTCCCATTTGGTATCCTTTTTTAGTTCTTACTTTTTTTATTATTTCGTCCATGATCAGGTTGAACAATAAAGGACTCAAGGAATTCCGCTGTCTTATCCCATTGCCGGCTTCAGTTGGGTCAGTTAGTTCATCTTCCACTTTTACTTTTATTGTGTTGTTCTGGTAGATGTTTGCTATCGTTTTAATTATTCCCAGAGGTACCTCTCTCGAGTATAACAAGTGGATAACGTCCTTTAATGTGACCCTGTCAAATGCTTTCTTAAGGTCCACGAAATTTACAAATGTTGCTTCAGAGTATTACTGCGGCTATGGTTAGAAGGATTGAGTAACTTTCGTGATAGAACAATTATATATGTATTGAAACAGAAGGAGGATATCTTGAGTTGTTAGTGAATTGAGGGAGCTAATAATCTTCTTTAAATCACTACAACAAAATGAATTATTATGGTAGATATTAATAATTTTAATGCATCGCTAAAATGTCAAACGCACATCGCTAAAAGGCACATCCACGAATGAAAAGATTATTAAGAATTAGTCATAATAATTATCGAAAAAAAAAATAATATTTTTATCTCAATTTCTATTCTATCTTATTTTATAGGTATATGCTGTCGTTGTTTCCCATCCCTTAATAGGCGATCTATCCCCAGCTGCGGTGTCATATACAAGTGGGTTCTACCATATTCCTGTTATTGGCATATCGTCTAGAGATTCAGCATTTTCTGATAAGGTAAGTTAAAGAAGGAGCTCGTATAGAATCCAAGATTTTTAATTATAATTCTAAATTCCAAATTGAATTTGGTTATGATTGAATGTTCCTATTTTGTTTATATCATTAGCGAATATATAATAGTACATTATATACCGCGGGACTGAAGTAGTACATTTAATCCTGAAGGTAAAGTTTATGGCCCGACCGCAGGGAGGGCCATAATTTACCTGAAGGATTAAATGTACTTCAGTCGCAAGGTATATACGATACTTTTCGTACTTCCGGTATGATTTTATTAATTATTTCAATAATTTCAATCAGTTTTTTCTCTCTTCAACTCATTTAATAAACTGTCTTTAAAATAAGTTACCATAGTAACATTGCGTTGTGACAGTTATAATTTAGAAACATTGTCATTACTAGTGTCATTGTAAAGAAACATTGTTATTGATAATTATTGGTATCATGAGTGAAGAAGGTGTATCTGATATTGATAAAAGAGCAGCCGAAGTAGGTGAAGAATTGTTACCACCGAAATCTAGAAAACTATACGAGCAGCAGTACGATGCTTTTAAAAAGTGGTGCCGCTTAAAAAATGTGAGACAACCTACTGAAAATGCGCTGTTAGTCTACTTCGATGATAAATCAAAAGCGGTTTGTGCCTCAACTCTCTGGGCACATTACTCAATGCTGAAATCGGTTATTAACATTAGAGAAGATATTGATATAAGTAAATTTCCAAAATTATTAGCTTTTTTGAAGAGAAGAAATGAGGGATTTAAGCCAAAGAAGTCAAGAATTCTCACGTCTGAGCAGGTAGATCAGTTCTTACGGGAGGCTCCGGATGATAAATATTTAATGCTTAAGGTAAATTTGGAAATTTGTTTATATTCAGAAATTTTAAGAAATCAATTTTTTTGTAGGTTGCACTTATTTTGGGCGTTGCGGGAGCTTGTCGTGGAAAAGAGTTGGTTGATTTAGAAATCGACGATGTGAGAGATTTGGGCGATTCCTTCCTAATTGCGATTAGAAACACCAAAAATAAAATTGACCGAAATTTTGTGATCAAAAATTCAGAAAACAGTGCCATCAGTTTTGTGGCGATATTTCGGAAATATGTGGCATTGCGAAAGACAGGGACAACTCATTCAAAATTTTTTGTTCAATACATCAACAAAGAATGTACTACGCGAGTAGTAGGAAAAAACATGTTTGGTACAATTCCACGGCAAATAGCAGCTTTCTTGAAATTAGAAAATGCGACGTCTTATACGGGACATTGTTTTAGACGCACATCTGCGTCTTTGTTAGCTGATTCGGGAGCAACAATAGACGTGCTGAAGAGACATGGAGGATGGAAATCCTCCAACGTGGCCGAGGGATATATTGAATCGTCTATTAAAAATAAACAAAAAATTTCAGATAAAATATTTGGTCAAGTCGCCGATTCGTCCACTATAGTTATGCCACAGTCCTCATTCTCGCTTCCTGTTTCCGCAGGATCTTCGAAACAAACACCAGTTCAATATGAAAAGGACCTATCTGTTACTCGTCAGTTACCTGCTGCATTAACCCAGGAAAGACTGGTCAATATGACGAACTGTCACAATATTAATTTGAATATTAACGTTAATTACCATTCTAATTAATTATATTTTTCAATAAAATATCCCTTAAATTCGTTTGTTTGTGATTTAATCGTTCCGGGAGTTTCGTCAATATTTAATCCCGGAGGGATTAAATGTGACACTTTAGTACCTGTCACAAGGGAGTGAAGTTGTCACTTTAGGCCCGGAAGTACGAAAAATTAATTTAATGTCTTATTTCTAGAATATACACGTGTCATTTTTAAGAACCGTTCCTCCATACTCCCACCAAGCTGATGTATGGGTAGAAATGTTAAAGCACTTCAAATACAAAAAGGTAATATTTATTCATAGTTCTGATACAGATGGAAGGGCTTTGTTGGGACGCTTCCAGACTACTTCTCAAAGTTTAGAAGATGATGTGGATATCAAAGTTCAGGTAAGAAATTTACTCCTACACTTTTTTTACATTAGGAAATTTTGAATATTGGAAACATGCAACTCTTTTCTTCCAAATGCGTAATTAAGTTAGTTTTCTAAGAAGATGGTAGAAGCGCTAGTCTTAAGCCTTAATTGACGAGTAGTATCAGAAGGAAAACGTCACTTCTCTCTAAAAATTGGTTCTTTTACTCTGCATATTCCGGCCTATAAATAAGCTTGCCGGAGCAAAGGCAGATAGAAGACAGACTCATGAGAAAAACAGGATTGTTAACTACGATAAGTTTTTAGTTTTGAATTTACTTATTCATTCCTCTTTAATTATTAAATATCCATACACTATAATTCACTTTTCGTGTTTAAGGTGGAGTCCGTAATTGAATTTGAATCAGGATTGGATAGTTTTCGAGATCAATTATTGGAGTTGAAGAATGCTCAATCCAGAGTATATTTGATGTATGCCAGGTAAGCTAAATTAAAGAGTTTACTTTTGAACACAGTCTTAACACCTTGTATTTGTGCCAAACTTATCATTTACTGATATTTTATTCCTTTCGATATTTTGTAATTTGTATTAGGATTCACTAAATAGCATCTATAAATAAAATCAGATTATGTACAATCACAGAGGATAAACTTGTATACACTTAAAAGAACATCGACCCAGATAAAAAAGAACAAAAAACACACATGTTTTTCTAGAAAATGAATTGGTAGACGAGGAAACATAAAGTGGTCCCCAGCCCCCAAGGTCTCCAAATCTTACATCCCTTGATTTTTTCCTATTATTATGAATTATTTTTGCTACCCTGTATAAACATTTATGTTAATTATTATATCACTGCACTCCAAAGTATCCTATTTTCGAAAAAAAAAATTCCATAATTTTACTCCTTACTGTATACTGAAGACGAAACGATTGAATAATGCAACGAATGCGAAAAAATAGCTAGACCAGGACTAAAAATAATAAACCCACAAAAATTTCAAAAAAATTGTATCCGTTTTTGAGATACTATATTTTGTTCTCCATTATTTTTAAATAATCTTGGATCTTTTTCACTATTTCATCAAAAGCAATGGGTGCGTTCGGACGACCATAGCGGCTGGCTGGCAGCAGAAATCGGCTGAGAGGTTGCATCCAGCCGTGATAGGGAAAGCTTAGTAAATCTCTCAGCGGCTGGCTTCCAGCGGTGACGTCTGACAGCTACTGCTGGCTCAGCTATCCAGCCGCTGTGGTCGTCCGAACGCACCCAATGTTAAGCAATAGAAAGTACAAATGATTTATATAAAAATGCTGCTGTATATTAATGAATCTAATTTTTATTTATAGTACTGTATCATTTATTCTTCTTGTTCCTTCTTGTATGTAGGTTTTAAAGCCTGTTTCTTTTTCAATATTAGCCTCCTAAATTGTTTAAGTTATCGCACCATCTTTTTCTTGATCGTGACTTATCTCGTGCTATTCGTACTATCCTATCCTCTGTCATTCTACTAATGTGTTCGTTCCACTCCTGTTTCCGTTTTGTCACCCATCCATTTATGTCTTCTACATTGCATGATCTTCTTATGTTTTCACTTCTCTCCCTATCCAACAGACCTTTCCCTGATATTCGTCGGAGTATTTTCATCTTTGTTGTTTCTAGTAGTCGTCTCATTTTAGATGTGTCAGGTCTTGTCTCTGCCGTGTATGTCAATATAGGTCTAATTGCTGCTTTATAGATTCTTGCTTTTGTGTCTTGTCTTAGGTGTTTGTTCTTCCAGATTGTGTCATTCAGACATCCCGCCGCTTTACTGGCTTTTAAGCTTTGTTGTCGTACTTCCTCTTCAATATCTCCTTAACTGGTTATATCTATTCCCAGATATCTAAACCTTGCTTCCTGCTTTATTATTTTCCCATCAATTTCGATTTTACATCGTAGTGGGTATTTAGATGTTGTCATACATTTGGTTTTTTCAGCTGATATTATCATATTGTATTTCTTGGCTGTTGTATTGAAGATGTGTGTTAATCTTTGGAGATCATCTTCTGTCTTGGCGATTAATGGGGCGTCGTCTGCATAACATAATATTTGGATTTCTTTGTTCCCCATTCTGTAACCATGACCTTTACGTACTAGTCGTAGTATTCCGTCCATTATTATATTAAAGAGCAGTGGTCTTAACGAGTCACCTTGTCTGACTCCGCTTTGTACTGGTATAAACTGCGTTAGTTTTCCATTTATCTTTGCCTGTATTCGATTATGAAAGTAGATGTTTTCAATGGTTTGTATAATATTTATTGGTACGTTTCGTCTATACAGTAAATGTAAGACGTCTTCGACTTGGATGCGATCGAAAGCCTTTTATTTGTCAAGTCTAGAATACATAGATAAGTTAATCAATTAGGATAATTTCTTCTTCATGTGCCTTGTCCGTTCCGAACATTGGCAATTATTATGCCTATTCTGACTTTGTTTATGGCAGATCTGACTAGTTCGGCAGGTGACAATCCCAACCAGTAATATATTTATTTATTTTTTTAATATACACTCATCGGCACAAAATTCCGCCACTCAAAATTTTTGATTAAGTTTGACAATTTATAACTTTATTATTTGTACTTACTTCGATATTCAAGATTCTTGCATCAATTTGTAGGTATCCACATGTATTAATGTCGTTTGTTATTATTCCGGTAACAAAATTTTTTGCTTAGATGGCATTATACGGGGGTGAATGGAAGCGTTGAATTTTCTTCTAACTTTAAAAAATTCTGTGGAAAAATTGAAGGGTTGATTTTGTTTCATACTCCTTTTGTATTATCTTGGATGTATCCCTAAGATTTTGTTTTTTTTTTAATTATACGAATATCTCTTTTCTTGTAAAAGCTGTAAATGAAAACACTGCTTTGAAGGTTTATTTAATTAAAAATATCAAACGCACTAAAATTAACAATACAAAACAAAACAATTTAATAGCAAGTATGCCCACCTCTAGGAGCAACGACTACTCGCATCTGTTGGGCATCAAATAAAGATGGGTAAATTTTCTGGGGGCCTAGGATGACGGCGAATAGCTATTTTTTATTCATCCCATAAAGTCTCAAGAGGATTGAGATCTGTGCTGCATGCGGGCCATTCTAATCTTATCAATCCAACCTCTATTTTATGTGTCCATCAGTGTTTTTATTTACAAAAAAGTGTACAGTTCTTACAAGAAAAGAGATATTCGGATAATTCAAAAAATAAAATTTTAGTAATGCCTCCGGGATAATATGGCAGGACTATGAAACAAAATCAGCTCTTTAATTTTTCCGCAGAATTTGTTAAAGTTAGGAGACAATACAACGCATCCATTCACCCCCGTATAATGCCATGTAAGCAAAAATTTTTTGTTACCGGAATAATAACAAACGATATTAATACATGTACCTACAAACTGATGCAAGAATCTTGAAAATCGGAGCACAAATAATAAAGTTATAGATTGTCAAACTTAATCAAACATTTTTAGTTGCGGAATTTTGTGCCGGTGAGTGTATTAATAGGATACTTTACAACAAGATGTAAGAGTTAAAAAATGTTTAGCACAATAATATCTATTAATCGTGAAAAGATATTAAAAAAAAAGAATGTGTGTACTTTGTACGCACGTAAGAAGTTATACTTCTATTATATGATTTAAACGAAATTAATATACTTTTTATTTATATTTTATTTAAATATTAAACTAATTTATACTTACTACTTCTCAAACATTTTTATTAAAACAGTGCCAAAAATTAAAATAATAAAAGAATAAAACACACACAAAACACATTAAAAATTACAAATGATTTCTGAACATTAATTGTCGGAAATTTTTTTAACTAAATACGTATTTTCTGAAAATAAAATTATATAATAAATATACTTACAATCATAAAATGTATAAAAAAAATAAAAAAAAAAAATAAAAGTTTTTATTGGGATTCGAACCAGCTATCAGCGCGGTTGGTATATTGGGGTTCATTTGCCTTAAACGCTTCGCCACGGAGGCAATGTGTCATTATGTGCGAAGATCGACTAACTAAACGGATTAAGCTTTTGACATTTTTGAATTAAATTAAATTATTTTGATTTTGAATTGAAATGATTTAGAATTGAAAAAATACAACAAAACATAGAGTAAGAAAACAATATATTAGGTGAACATTGATAGAAATTTTGATGGTAATCAAATTATGTAAATAAAAGTATTAAATACTATCTATTTTGGTAGGTTCAAATAGGTAGGTACCTATGATACATTTACAATTATTACGTACCTGTTGCTTTTAAAAACTATTTAAATGTAAAACAATTATAAACTTTTTTGTTTCTGTCCTCACAACAATAAAACTAATATATTATACATTTGTTTACCTTCATATTGAACAATTATTTATTATTGACAGATCATTTCAACACCCAATCAGAGCCCGTATAACGACTAATACCATACTGTCGGTGTGCGCATGCGCACAGATCAATATAAATTCACCCTCAATCTCAATCGCGCCTAAAGAAGTATAACTTCAAAAACAAAAATTAATTAAATAGAACATTATCGTTGGTTTGGAAGAACACTGTCACAAGTAGAAAAGTTCTAGTTTTCATTATAATTTTGGTAAGGTAAAAAATAAGAGGTAAAATCTTTTACAATATTAAAGAGCCCATTATTATCATTTAAATATAAATAGAAAGATCTTTCTTGTTCTCACCTTTCTACCTGTAATTAGCATTTGGAACAGTTTTCTCCAAAATGTGTTCGAAATGTTACTGTTTTGCTCATAATAATTCTATATAGACACACATATCCTATAAGGCATAGGTTCTCAATCTGTGGTACATGTACCACTGGTGGTACATATCATTATTGGCAGTGGTACACAAAACACAGAAAAAATTAAAATAGTGGTAGTTAGTAAGTATTGGTAATACAATTTAAAAATATAGGTGGTATTGTCGAAGCGAAGATCGGTGGAATATGCGCATTTTATCAATGAAATTTGATATTTTTAAGATATTCCAGAAGCCGCTACAGATAAAATGTTTTAACGACCTATTAATCATTCATAATTACTGAACGGCTATTAGTACAGTTAAAATAATTAAGACGATAACCGGACAACATTGATTTAATGAGTAAAATTTAGTTTTTTTTACTTTATTGACAAAAAAAGCAAGCCCATTAGCAGAACCCAATTAAAAATTATTTTGCACATCATATTTGAAACATTATTTGGTTGAAAAATCTCATTTTTGTTGGCAAAAAAATATATTAATTTGTTTGGACTAAATTACAGTTGTGCTTATCTTAAAAAGGATATGTTACTATCAACATTCGCACAGTGTTGCCAAACTGAATTTTGTTATTTTGGGTGTAAATTTTTTCCACGGATCTCCGAGGGTACATTACCAAAAATAATAAAAATAACTGTAGGTGGTACATCACTCAAAAAGGTTGAGAACCGCTGATAAGGAATACTTACCTAAGACGAAATGTAACTGTCTTGAATTAAATATTAAACACAAAATCCCAAAAAAATACGTTCCTTTTTTAACTTGTAACACTGTTCTCCAAAAAACACGTGGTAACTTCCACAACAACTGAAACACAACTAGGTACATTGCGCCACTCTTCCTTAAAATGTAGTGCATGGATTTAACAAAGTCAAACTGTCATAAGTCGCCATCTAACGGAAATTCTATGAGTGCAACTTCTGACAATTTTTCCCATAATAAAGTTTAACGTGTAGAGTTGATTAGAGGATAAACCTCAAAAATAGCAATTTTTGAGTTGTGACATTCTTCTTCCAAACCAACGATATGTTGCGGATAAACACCTGATAAACCATATTATGTTACGGATAATATAAATATGTTACGAAATTGGGTAAAACTAGTTTTGTCTGGATACTTTGCTTATTATCCAAACTGGCTGGAAAAAAAGGCAAAGAAGATTGATAACTTCTTGATTTATCCGGGTCATTCTAGATAAGGTAGGGGAGCCCAAGCGGGGATTTTTACAGTTACTCGAGAGCTTTACAAATTCACATGGGGAGAAACCTTGTCCTGTAAATGTAACCTCTACCATATATTGGCTCTTAATACAGGAGAGTTCGTTAAGGGGGTCCGAAAAAAAAAATTATCCTTAGAAAAACTGGAATCGTCAGATTAAGGTAAGGTAAGTTCAGTACATGCAGAACAGTGTATATTTAAAGAATCAGACGATTTGCGAGGGGTGTAAAGAAATGGGCGAGTCACAAAGTTTCACCAAAAAAGCGAATATTTCGCGAAATGAATGTCAGATCGAAAAACTAAAAAATACATGTTCAATATTTTTCAAAAATCTATCGAATGATACCAAACAAGACTCCACACGGAAAGGGGTGGGGGGTTACTTTTAAATCTTAAATAGGAGTTCCCATTTTTTATTACAGATTTGGATTTCTTACGTAAAAATAACTTTTGTTCGAGACATTTTTTCGAATTACCCCCCTTCCTGAAAGAGTAGTCTGAAAAGAATTAAACAATATTTAAATAGTGTCATTCATACTAATATTAATCGTTAAAATGAATTAAAATGAAACTAAAATTAATTGAATGACATATACAATCAATTAGGTATTATATATCTTCCATCTTCCTTTTTTTCAGCAAAAACGACGCGAAAATTATATTCAGAGATGCCGCAGCATTTAACATGACAGATGCAGGATTTGCTTGGATTGTAACAGAACAAGCTTTAGAAGCTGATAATATTCCTGAAGGAATATTAGGCTTAAAACTAGTCAACGCCACCAACGAGAAGGCTCATATCAGAGATAGCATGCAAGTAATTACAATTTATTCCTCTTCTGTTCTTTAATATGAACATTTTTTAGATACGTTTTAGCTTCAGCTCTGCGTGACATGAACCAAACGAAGGAAATCACAGAAGCTCCTGAAGACTGCGACAATTCGGGATCCATTTGGGATACAGGACGAGATCTGTTTAATTTCATTCGAAAACAAGTATTGATAAATGGTGAAACAGGCAAAGTTGCTTTCGATGATCAAGGTGATCGAATTAACGCTGAATATAACATTGTAAATATACAGAGAAAGAAGAAGAAAGTGGTAGTTGGAAAATATTTTTTCAATAAGGTAATTCGATAGAGTTTATTTTTTGCATTCTTCTTCTTCTTTTATTGCCGTCTCCCAATCGGAGGTTGGATATCATCAACACTATCTTTACTCTATCTACCGCTGCTCTGAAGAACTGCTATAGAACTACATTTAACTAGTCCCTTAATTTTTTCAACCATAATGCTCTCATTCTTCCTATAGTCCTCCCTCTTCTTAATTTCGCAATACTTTCGTATTTGTTTTCTTCTTTGTCCATGTTATCCTAAGCATCCTTCTGTTATCTGTAACACCACATTTCAAATGACTCTAGCTTATCAGATACATCAGACGCATCTCAGACATGTCTTACTCTCAGTTTTAATATAAGATCTTTATTGCAGAAAACTTTTTTCATATTTACAAACCAATTTCTAGCTATTTCTATCCTGGCCCCAATTTCTGTTTTTTGATTATTATTTTCTGAAATCCAGGTTCCTAGGTATTTGTATTTATCAACCCTTTTTATCTGTACAGCTCCTAAGTGTGTGTTTATTTTGGTATATTTGTTGTCTTAGTTATTATCATATATTTAGTCCTTCATTTTTAGTCCTTCATTTTTAGTCCAAATTTTTCACAGAAACTATTTGTGTTGCTTAGTGTATAGTAGTCGGAGTTGTTCAGTAGAACTTGCCATGATCACAGTATCATCTGCATATCTTATGTTGTTGATAGTTCTTCCGTTTTTTATTATTCCTTCACTTTTAGATAGTAATGCTTCTTCAAAAATGGATTCACTATACAAATAAATAAATAAATAAATAAATACTTTATTTTCTTTTAGACAGACAGAGTCTGTATATAATTAGTCAAAAGTAATACATTAAGTAAATATAACAAACAAAATAAACAATCACACTACACAAACTAACAACGAAAATACATTTAAAATTGAAGAAATTCTTCAACTGAATAAAAAATGTGTGTCATCAGAAATTCCTTTAAATTTAGTTTAAAGCTTGTCAGGCTCTTACACAATTTTATATGCGTTGGTAATCTATTATAGAGTCTTTGTCCCATTATACTCGGGGACCTGCAATATACAGGGTGCGCCAAACCTCTGGTCTTCTTTGATTACGGCTAAACTATGAGATATACAAAAAAATGTTTATAACAAAACTAATGTGTATCAAAGAGGTCTATAATTTAAAATTATTTTCAATTATACAGGGTGAGTCAGAACGACGGTATGAACCAAAGTTTTATTTTTTTAAATGGAACACCCTGTATATTAAATCATTTTTGAATATATTATTTAAAAATATGAAAAATTTGTATAAGGTCTTATAGGCCTAAAGTTAATAATTTTCGAAATATTTACATTTTTATTGAGAAAAATGGTAATATTTATAGGGTTGTGGATTATGTTTCCAAGCAAATAAAAATTTAGGTGATAGGTCAAAGTTTTTAAAATATAGTGGTATTTGTAAATAATTTAATATTTTTTACTTTTAGCCATAAAATATACAGTGTGATCACTATTTGCAAATACAAAATTTTCTCATTTTTTTTAAATGGGACACCCTGTATATTAGTTTTGCGTTTTGTAGTAAATATTACAACCTTTCTTTTGGTATAAGGTTGTATGTACCTAGCATGTTTCGTTTTGTAGATATTTTAAAAAAACTATAGATTTTACGTGTTTGCGGATTTTTTATTTAAATTTTTTTTTGCAAAAAAAATAATTATAATCTGGTTTTAGAAACATACACTAAAATATAAAATATGAAAATAAAAACGTAATTAAAGATTAAAATAAATCGTATGGTAGTACAACTCAATTGAATTTAATAACTTTAAATTATTTTACAAAAAATATTTTACCATATTAATGAATGCATAAATTAGTTACTAAATTAAATAAACAACCAAATTTTAAATCAACCGTAGTAATTTTTCTACTACAGCAACTTTCCTGTACCAAATTAATTGTTAGTTAAATTGTATTTAGTTAAACTTTTAATTTACCTTTTAAATTTACTTACATACATCTTGAGAATATAAAAATTATTATAAAGTATGCTTTGAAACAAATGAATGTTAAATGTATCATCCAAATTATTTATTAATATAAATAGTATTTACTGGTGTCACAAAAACTGGTAATACTTTTGTAGTTGAAATTTTTGTAACAATTTTTTATATTTTAAATTTTAATTTTTTAACCGAAAAATTTTTGGATATGACATTTGTTTTGGGCGAAACAATTAGAAATTATTACCAGCTTTTGTGACACGAGTAGGTACATAGATACTATTTACTTCTTAATATACTTCCATAACGTTCATTTGTTTCAAAGCATACTTTATACGTTCTCAAGATGTAGGTAAATTAAAAAGTTATTAACTGATCTTACTCGTAAATACAATATAACTGACAATTAATTTGGTACAGGAAAGTTGCTGCGGTAGAAGAATTACTACGATTGATTTAAAATTTGGTTGTTTATTTAATTTAGTAACTAATTTATGTATCCATTAATAAGGTAAAATATTTTTTTGTAAAATAATTTAAAGTTATTAAATTCAATTGAATTGTACTAGCATACGATTTATTTTAATCTTTAATTACGTTTTTATTTTCATATTTTATATTTTAGTGTATGTTTCTAAAACCAGATTATAATTATTTTTTTTGCAAAAAAATTTTTAAATAAAAAATCCGCAAAAACGTAAAATCTATAGTTTTTTAAAAATATCTACAAAACGAAACAAGCTAGGTACATACAACTTGTACCAAAAGAAAGGTTGTAATATTTACTACCAAACGCAAAACTAATATACAGGGTGTCCCATTTAAAAAAAATGAGAAAATTTTGTATTTGCAAATAGTGATAACACTGTATATTTTATGGCTAAAAGTAAAAAATATTAAATTATTTAAAAATAACACTATATTTTAAAAACTTTGACCTAGCACCTAAATTTTTATTTCCTTGGAAACATAATCCACAACCCTATAAATATTACCATTTTTCTCAATAAAAATGTAAATATTTTGAAAATTATTAACTTTAGGCCTATAAGACCTTATACAAATTTTTCATATTTTTAAATAATATATTCAAAAATGATTTAATATACAGGGTGTTCCATTTAAAAAAATACAACTTTGGTTCATACCGTCGTTCTGACTCATCCTGTATAATTGAAAATAATTTTAAATTATAGACTTCTTTGATACACATTAGTTTTGTTATAAACATTTTTTTGTATATCTCATAGTTTAGCCGTAATCAAAGAAGACCAGAGGTTTGGCGCACCCTGTATATTTCCCCTACACATTGGGGCACGTAAGGGATCTTTATATTATATCTAGTATTCATGTTATGTATTTGACCATTGGTTTTAAAATTTTCGAGGTTACTAAATATATTATGCAAGTCTCCAGAATATAAATACAGGCCAATGGCAATATTTTGAAATTTTGAAAGTATTGCCTACAACTTGTTTTATGAGGGATACCAGCAATAGTCCGTATTATTCTTTTTTGTGCAAAAAACACTTCATTGATATGGCAACTTGATCCCCAAAAACAAATACCGTATCGCAAACGAGATTCGGCTTAGCACAATAAAGCATTATTAATTGTTTCTCCGCTAATACTTGTTTTAAATTTCGAAACAAAAACGTTACTGAGTTCAATTTTGCGGCCAGTGTATCACAATGTTTCCTCCAATTAAGACATTCATCTATATGAAGTCCTAAGAACTTTAATGATGAAACAAGTTCAATATCATTATTATTTATATTTAAGTTAATTGGGTTAATACAACGTTGCCTATTATGAAATTGCATGAAAAGAGTTTTTTGGGTGTTCAACAATAGATTATTATTACAGAACCAGTTAAAAAGATCTGGCAGTAAACTGTTAGGACTTCAAAGAAGTATCAGGTCCATTGACTATTGCATTTATGTCGTCTGCAAATATCGTGAAATGTCCATCCGAGTTAACCGAGACAACATCGTTTACATAAATAAGACAGAGAACAGGTCCTAAAATTGAGCCTTGCGGTACACGGTACACCTATGTCAATATTAAGATAGTTGGATTTATGCGTCGCATTTGATAATTTGCCTTTTTCTGTTAAGCTGACGTATTGACGACGTGCAGTTAAATAGGATGTTAACGATGTTGAATGCCGATATTTTTTAATTTATAAAATAAAATTTCGTGATTGACACAGTCGAAAGCCCTGCTAAGATCACAAAATATCCCAACAGGACTCTCTCCAGTATCTATTAAAGATGTGAGAGTATCATAAAAGGAATGCATTGCTGTTTGGGTAGATTTTTTAGACTGGAAACCATGTTGGTTACTAACAATCACTTTATTCGTCTGTAAAAATGAATCAAGTCTTTGTAAATAACTGTATTCAAAAATTTTAGAAAATACCGAAGAAATTGTAATTGGACGGTAGTTATTAACTTGTTTTGGGTCACCTTTTTTATGAATTGGTAACACCTTTCCAGTTTTTATACAATCTGGAAAATCGCCGTTTAAAAACGATAGATTAACTAAATATATTAATGGCGATATTATACAAGAAACAACCTTTTTTATTAAAAACCCAGGGATTTCATCAAAGCCCCGAGATTTTTTGTTTTTTAGTTTTTGGTTTAATAATTTGTTTAATTCTATTGTAGTGTACGGATGAAGAAGAAGGTGGTCATCCAAAACAGTGTTGTTACAAATATATGTACTATCAGGTTTGATTGGGATGGTCGCAATTGCATCCAATGGAGCATTTAAAAAAAAATAGGTTAAATTTATTGGCTATTTCTAACGAATCTGTAATTAAGTTATCCCCGTTTGAAAGTGTTATGTTACTCTCATTTTGAAGTGAAGAGTTTGAAAAATTAACAAAGACATTATCAATCGTCGTAATGCTGGTATCCGTGACCCTAGTGGGCCATTTTACGAGATTAAAATTTAGATTAAAAGAAGAAAGGACATTTTGTAGTTTGATAACATCATAATTTAAATATCTTGTATCAACATTAAAATCACCGCATACAATAATATAGGTATTAGATTTAAAAACGAAATTTAAAACCGACTCAAGATTTTCTAAAAAAGTATTAATATTGCCAGAGGGGGCAATAAATAACATCTATAACAGTTTAATATTATAACTATGTTATTTAATCTGTCTTTATATGAAACTCAACAAAATTCTGAATGTTTATTAACACAAAACTCGTGAACATCGATTTTGTTTGATTTGATACCATTTCTAACCCATATTTCTACGCCTCCACCTCTGCGGAATACAGATTATACATTGAATAGTAATGGAGATATAAAACAACCCTGCCTTACTCCTCCCTTGATTTCAATTTCTGAACTAGGTTCGGTATCTATTACAATTTGTGGTCTCTGATTCAGTGGCGTAACTAGTCTGACCTGCGCCCCTATTCCCAGACTTATTCTCCACCCCCCCCCAACCTCCAACGAAACTAACATTTCTCCAGAGAAAGATTATACAAAAAAATATAACAGTAATTTTAAAGTTAATTATTAAAAAGTTATTATTCAAAAAATTAATTGAAAGTAAAATTAAGGGGCTATCTTAGTGTAAAAGTACGAAATTCGTATTGTTACACTAGGATAGCCCCTTAAGTTATTGAACATTTCCAAATACCAATAATATAACTGAAGTAAGGATCACATTATATACTTACAATTAATTAATGTACTTTTTAGGACGATAAAATATACACTACTTACTTTACTCAACATTTTTTATTTATTCAGTGCCCTATACAGTATCGTATACATGATATTGCAAGCAACAATATAATGTTTATGTTCCGTTTCTCAAACTTTGATTAATTTTACCAGATGATGCATTCTTACAGTCAAACCTACCTACAGCTCATAGGAACAACACTGTACGTTAATTCCTATTCCCTGACAAAGCCCCTGCGGCTCTTTGTTTCTAGGAACAGTCTTGCTAACTTTTCTACATCTAAAGACCGAGCTCTTTCATGTTCAATACTAATTACACTAAGATCACACAGTCTAGTATTGGACATAGAGTTCCTTAAGTAGTTCTTTATTATTTTTAGTTTAGAAAAAGTTCTTTCACTACTTGCAACAGTTACGGTAATGTAAGAAACATTATTAATGCTGTACTTACATTTGGGACACTTGATGCAATAAATTTATTCCTAATCAATAGATAATCAGCCAAGTGGCTGATTTTGCTTATTTTATTACTTTTGATATCGTCTTTGACTACATTTCTAAGGCAAATTACTTCATTGGTCAAAGCATGAGTCACATCAGATTCATATTTTTTACAAAACTCAGAGGCTGACTTTACAAGTTGTTTGTCAGAAAAATGTAATAAATTATCTTGGTTTAAAAAACTGAACGTGTCAGTTATACATACCATAGATTTAAACCTTTCGTTTTGGTAGGGGAGCCCAAGCGGGGATTTTTGCAGTTACTCGAGCGCGTCAGATTATCATATGGGGAGAAACCTGGTACCCTGCAGATGTACCTCTACCATATATTGGCTCTTAACACAGGGGAGTTCGTTAAGGGGGGCCCGAAAAAAAATCTATCCGTAAAAAAAACTCGAAATTGTCAGATTAAGATAAGGTAAGTTAAGTACATGCAAAAGAGTGTATATTTAAAAAATCTGACGATTTGAGCCGGGCGTAGTCTCAAAAGTCCCAAAGTTTCACAAGAAAAAAGCGAATATTTCGCGAAATGAACATCAGATCGAAAAACTGAAAAATACACTTATTCAATATTTTTGAAAGATCTATCGAATGGCACCAAACAACCCCCCACGGAGGTGGGGGTGGGGGTTACTTTAAAATCTTAAATAGGAGCCCCCATTGTTTATTGCAGATTTTAATTCCTTATGTAAAAATAAGTAACTTTTATTCGAAACATTTTTTCGAATTATGGATAGATGGCGTTATAATCGGAAAAAACGATTGTTGGAAATGGAAAATTAAATTAAAAAATGGCAAGCGCCCACTAAAATGGAAAACTTTACTTAACTTTTTTTGGTTTTAGGACCTACTCTTCAAAACCCAGTAGGTCCCCATAACGCTCGAGTGACTGCACATTTAGCATACTTTGCTCCCCTACCATTAACTGTGAAATAAGAATATCAACAGCTCTCAAAAATACCTTAACTTTAAAGCAATGCACAGGATCACTAAACTCATAGTCACTAGAAAGTTCGTCAAAAAAAGTCTTTACTTTTCTTTTGCGTTTGGAGGTCATTGAGGAATCAATATTCCACTTCGCAGCTAACTTTCTGGCTTGATCCAGGATATCGTCGAATTCTCCTCGCAATTCGCTCACAGTCTTTAAACACTTCTGAATGAGCTTCTTTGCATCATCTAGATTACCATTGGATCTCTGTAGGGTTTTCGATGTAATCTGGATTCTTTCTAAAATTCGACTTTGAAACACTAACATCAAAACAAAATCAAATGAAGACATTTGCTTTATAAGACTATTTGCTTCTGCAACTTCACTGTTCTTGTTCGAAGTCAAAATTATTTTTGTTGGACTGACACATGACAGGGACACGTTGTCCTAGTTACTAAAATAATACTAAAATATTTTACCTGAATATCTTTGTAGCTAACAACGATAAATAAACAAAAGCAGTTTTGATGAGAAAGCCATAAACACAGATGTGCATCGTCGCGCTGAGGAGATAAGATAACGATAATAGTATAGAATAGAATAGAATAGAAATATGCTTTATTGTCACTGAAAATACAAATTTTATGGACAAAGCTTAATTAAAGTCAGAAAAAATAAATAAATAATATCTAACAATAACAATAACAAATACAATTTTATGAAATTTGATTAATCGTCAATATAAAAAAAATATACAAAAATACAAAATATAAGTTAATAAAGTAAAGAAAAAAAAACAAAATCGATATATTTGCAACAATTTATAGAAATTGCAAAGTGAATATACAACAAAGTAAACTATTTATAGACATAGGAACTAATAAGTTTAAGCTGCTGCATGTGACACCCAAATATAGATAAGTTTGGTTACTTGTACATTACTGTAATTTCTTAGTTAGTCATTAAGAAACTCTTCTACTGAATAATATGGTCTTTTAGATAGATGAGCTTTTGTCATTTTACGGAACTTGGGGAAAGATGTTGCAGATTTGAGTTGTAAAGGAAGATGGTTGTATAGTTTTTTTGCGGAATATAATATAGATTTCTTTACTAACTCAGAGGACGGGATCGGTAAATAGACATCAAAATTTGAATTTCTGGTGGAGTAGTCATGACGAGGCCTTGCTGGAAAGACATGCATGTGTTTACGAATTAAGCAAACAGTTTCTAAAATATATAAAGATGTAAGGGTTAAAATGCCGTGATCTTTGAAGTAACTTCTGCAATGTGTTGTTCTTCTGAGGCCAAACAGATACCTTATTGCTCTTTTTTGTAATTTAAAAATAACATCTAACTGGGCAGCTGTACTAGAACCCCAAAAAGGAAGACCATATCGAAGATGAGACTCGAACAAAGAAAAATATGTTAGTTTAGAAGATGCTAAATTGAGTTCTTTCGAAACAGATCTTATAGCATAGCAGGCTGAGGCGAGTTTCTTACTTATCACAATACACTTTCTTACTTACACACAATTATCACTTATAGTAAACAAAAAAATCACCAACATTCTGTTGTGACTGAACTGAAGTGAGTGAACGTAATAAAATACCACGAATATTTTTTTACATTTTTTATTTTCGGGAAGCTACAGGTAGTTTTGCTTCAACATATTTTTTAGCTAAAATTTTTCCAGAATATCAGTTTTTTGCGCCCCCCTAAGGCCTGCGCCCCAATGCACCGCATTGGTTGCATTGGCGTTAGTTACGCCACTGCTCTGATTCCAGTAAAGGTTCGTTATTGTTCTTAAGTCCCTTTTTTCTATGTCTTTTGTCTTTAGAATTTGGACTAAATGTGTATGTCTTACTTTGTCAAATGAACTGAATCCAAACTGACTATCTTCTATTCCTTCTTTCAGTTTTTTATTTATACCACCATGTATTATCTTCAAGAATAATTTTTGAGAACATGATGGTTTCCACTGTAATTTGGTCTGGACCTACTGCTTTGCCATTTTTGCTGTTTTTAACGCCATTTTAATATCATCTTAATATCCTTTAAACCATACCATCTTCTACTTCTACTTCAATCTGTTCTGCCCTATTTTCTTTGAACAGTTCATTGATGCATTCTCATATTCCACATTTCTAGTAGAAGTGCTAACAAGTCCACCTTCCTGTTGTTTACACATGGCAAGTTTAGTGGCCGTAAGTACTTTCAGCTAGTAAACTTGCCAAGTGTAAATGAACCACTACTATATTTTGTGCATTTATTTAAAGGAACTTTTATGTTCCCATAGTGTCGTTAATTTTATATTTTTAATAACCTAAATTAATTTTAGGAATTAAATAAAATGAATTTAAAAGTGGACGAGAATAGCATCATATGGCCTGGTAGACAAACAGAAAAACCAGAAGGTATTGAAATTCCCACTCACCTGAAAGTACTAACCATAGAAGAAAAACCATTTGTGTATGTAAGGAAACTGACTGAACTGCAAGAAACTTGCAATCCTGATGAGATCGAATGTCCTCATTTTAATACAACGTTTGAAGAAAGTAAGTAGAAAATGTATAATTTTGGTACATCAATGTATGTTCATCAATGTATGTTCTAACGAATTGTATTTATATATTTTCTGGTGTACAAATTTAATTCTTTTGTCTTTTATCACATGCTTTTCTTGCAATCTACAGTGCAGACTGTCTCTCCATATTTTAGGAAACCTTCCTACTGGTCGACAACGATTGGGATTGTCTTTTCACTGCATAACTGTTTAATTTTATTGTTATTAAATGATTATGTAAGAACCTATAACAAAAGTGAATAATGTAAACCCACGTTAGGAGTCAATGGTGACAAAAAGAGTAATGAAAGCGAAGTCAATTTTGACGAATAAAGATGGTGATAATGTTAACAAAAAGGAGTACCTAACTTATATCCTCGGTCTAAAAAAACCAAGAACATTATTGCCACTAGAGACTCAAGGACGAAGTTGACCCATTTGCATGCTCGTTAAAAACAGTGGAATATGGAACAAGATCAATAACAAGCAAACAAATTAAAAGAAGCCGAAACTAAAAAATGACAAAGAATGAAGATCCTTTACTAAACAGAGTTGTGATCTATGTTAAAATAGTCACTGGTTTATGAAAAATAAATAATGATGAGAATAAAAACAAAATTGTATATACGACCCCTTTTGACAATACATGGTAAAATCTAGTTAACAATATTTATAATAAATATTTCTTGTTCTTCTTCCTTACCATTACCCCTTTCACAAGTCTCTGAAAAACCTTTCTGTGCTGCTAAACCTTTTTCAAGTCAGCTGCCACATGCTACTTACATCTTCTCCTCGGTTTTCTTGTACATCTCTTTTCCTAAGCTTCATTATATTACTATACGAAGTCTATATTTTGCAGTTACAAGCGTCTACTGCTGCAGAGGATACTGTATAGATCTACTCAAAGAATTGTCCAAAAAGATCAACTTCACATACAGTTTAGCTCTATCGCCAGATGGCCAGTTTGGGAACTATCTGATTCGTAACGTGTCAGGCAGTGGCAAGAAAGAGTGGACTGGATTAATAGGAGAACTGGTAGCAGATCGGGCAGCTATGATCGTAGCACCCTTAACAATAAATCCGGAAAGAGCTGAGTTTATTGAATTCAGTAAACCGTTTAAGTATCAAGGAATAACAATTTTAGAAAAGAAGGTAGGTTAAATTTCATTACGTTCATCATCACGGCATGTACACTAGGGTGGTGCGAAAAAAGTTAAGTTGATAATTCCGTATCGCTATAGTGGGGAAAAGTTGGGATTGGTAATTAAAAAAAAAAAACAAAAAAAGAATTATTCAAATCGGACTTTATCTTCCGATCCCGCAACGGACCTAAAGATTATGAAAAAAATGAAATTTAACCTTTTTTTCAAAAATTTTTATTTATCCTTCGAGTATGTTTTATTTATGGTTACGCATTTAACGGATATTTTCCGATCCTCAAGGTCAATCAAAATCTAAAAAAAATTGAAATTTTTGATGATTTTAAAAAATTAAAAAACATTTAGTAATCTCATTTTTTTGTTACATTGTGAAGCTCTTCGCTTGTTTAGATATTGCACGACAATATTTAAACAACCCAGATCTCAAAACTAGGGGGTGGTAGCACTTCTAACTCCACACGCCCCCTTGTCTCCAACCAGCCAATGAGTGTGTGTTTTTTACATTATTTACATATGTACATTTCTTTTTCATCTGTTTGTGTCCAGCTCTCAAACACCAACTTTGCATTGTGATTTCTTGATAAAATCTGGCAACATGGACCTTGATTTAAATGTTGTCCTGATGCATCCATCTCTTGATTGAGGCCCACATACATTAGCATTAGATGATGCTTCCGTGCCCAACTTTAGACACCGCTCATCAGCTGGCCTGTGGCAGGGATAATTTTGTACCTATATTCCAGTCTGACATGTCGCCTGATGTAATGGAGAAGATAGTTTTGCATCATTCCAGTCTATTATTTTAGTTTAGTCCTGTGCTTCAAAATTTCAAGTAGTAGGGAGAAAGGAAACACATTATAGAGAGCTAGGGTCAAGAAGAGTGTTAAAAGCTGGACAGACTAAAGCCAAGGGCAAAAGTATTAGAAATGTCATCCCTCCTACTTGAAATTTTCAAGCACAGGACTACACTGGAATGTTACAAAACTGTCTTCTCCACCAGTTCTTCGAAGAGTTTCAAATGAAGATATAAGTTCTTGCATTACATCGGGAGACATGCCAGACTGGAATGTATAAAACTATCCCTGTCACATGCAAGCTGACGAGCGCTGTCTAAAGTTGCCCACGGAAGCATCGTCTAATGCTAATGTATGTGGGGCCGAATCAACAGATGGATTCATCAGGAAAACATTTAAATCAAGGTCCATGCTGCCAGATTTTACCAAGAAATCACAATACAAAGTTGATGTTTAAGAACTGGACACAAACAGATAAAAAAGAAATGTACTTATGTAAATAATTTAAAAAACACACACTCATTGGTTGGTTGGATAGAGGGGTGCGTGTGGAGCTAGAACTGCAACCACCCCCTCGTTTTGAGTCCTGAATTGTTTAAATATTGTCATGCAATATTTAACCCGCGAGTAGTCGCGCGCTGAGATAGAATCTCAATTTTTATCCTTTTTCGCGATAACTTGATGAAACATTTTGAAATTTTGAAAAAAATTTGTAAGTGCCTCGAGGAAGGGTGTAGTAATGCGTAGGAATTTTTTTCTTCTTCTTCTTCTTTTTGTGGAATTTATGGCTTTGGGCAGAGCCAATTAGCTTTAACCCGCGAGTAGTCGCGCCGTTAGATAGAATCTCACATTTCATCCTTTTTCGTAATATGTACAGTAAAATTTGTCAGTAACGGCCACTAAAAATGAAAGAAGGAAATTTTTAAATTGGCCGTTAGGACAGGTGGCCGATGTTGGCAGGTGGCCGTTAACACAGGTTTTTTTAATAAAATTGTTAGAAATATATATTTTCGATATAAAAAGTAGATAAAAATAGTACAAAATAAAAATTTGTTTTAAATTCGTATTTTGAGATAGAATCTCACACGCAACTATCGACGTTACAGAAGTGAGCGCGACTACTCCCGGGCTAAACAAGCGAAGAGCTTCACAATGTAACAAAAAAATTGGATAACTAAATATTTTTTAATTTATCCAAATCATCAAAAATTTCAAATTTTTATAGATTTTGATTGACCTTGCGGGATCGGAAAATATTCGTTAAATGCGTAAATCAATTTTTTCTACTACTCTACCATGCAAACTGTAAATAAATTTCACTATAGCGATAAATAAAACGTACACGAAGAATAAATAAAAATTTTTGGAAAAAAGGTAAAATTTCATTTTTTTCATAATTTTTAGGCCTGTTGCGGGATCGGAAGATAAAGTCCGATTTGAATAAATCTTTTTTTGTTTTTCTTGTAATTACCAATCGCAACTTTTCCGCACTATATCGACACGAAATTATCAACTTGACTTTTTTCGCACCACCCTAATGTACACTCCAACCGGAGTGATGGCTTCCCTCTTTGGGCTCTTCCGATTCATTTGTCGCAAGGCATTAGTCCGCATTAACATTTTGGTTTTACAATTGGTTGTGTGACTTTACGTCTTCTTCCTTATTTCTCCATTCGTTCCTGTTTTTGCTTATGGTTGTTTATTCTCTAACTACCATCTTCTTAAGGAACGCAGTTATCTAGTTCTCCTATCTCTTTTTAGGTCTTCCTCGTGGTCTGCCTGATACTGGTCTCCATTTGGTGATTTTCTTGATAATTTCTTCTTTTTATATGTCCCATCCATCATCCATCTGGGTCTTTGTGCCTTGATAAATCTGACGATGCCTTCTCTTTCCAAAAGTTGTCTTACTTCGTAGCTCATCAGTTTTCCAATTTCATTACTGCCTTAGTTTAGTGGGCCTTCTATTCTCCGAATGATTTTTCTATCTAGGATCCTCAACCTTTCTTCATCTTTCTATATCAGGCACATTACTTCAGTACCATATGTGATTACTGGTCTAATTGCTGCTCTGTAAATTTTCAGTTTTGTATTCTGAATAAGCTTCTTATCTTTGACGACGTTGTTATGTATCCAGTAGGATCAGGTTGCCGCCAGGATTCTTTAATTGATTACTTGGTATGCTTCTATAATTAGTTTCATTAACTGAGACCCCAAGATATTTAAAGTGTTCTACATTTTCAAACTTATATTCACCAATATCCTCATCTCATTAAAATTATTTTTCTTGAGCATATTAGGTGTTTTATTTTATTTTGATTTATTGCCAAACCCTTCTTGGAAGCTTTCCTTGGACAACTTTGCAAATTCTTCCTTTACACTACTTACGTTTCTGCTAATGAAGGCTATGTCGTCAGCGTACGCCACAAGTTGCACGTCAATGTTATAACTGCACATTTTATTTTTTCTATTTTAGCCATCAAGATCTTCAACACTCGTATCTTTCTTGCAACCATTCAGTAACACTTTATGGATACTTGTGATGGTGTCAGTACACGTGGTCGCTTTGGTGCTTTATCTACTGGATAGATTTTCTCCATTTGGCAGATTTAAATTAGCAAATACTGATGGAACGGAAGAAGATGCCTTAAATCTCTCCAGTGCCATCTGGTTTGCTTGGGGAGTACTTCTTAACAGTGGTATAGGCGAAGGTAAATGTGATGTAACAGAATTTTAGTAAAATTTATTAATTTTATTACTGCTATTCATCGAAAGGATTGAACAGATTTGTATAATATATTGTAGGAACCCCAAGAAGCTTTTCAGCTAGAGTTCTGGGAATGGTATGGGCAGGATTTGCCATGATCATTGTTGCCTCATACACAGCCAACTTGGCTGCTTTCCTCGTGTTGGAAAGACCGAAAACTAAACTGACTGGTATTAACGACGCTAGGGTAAAATTTTTAAACGCCAAAAGGTGCATATAAACTAAATATGTTTTGTTTTAGTTGAGGAACACAATGGAGAATCTGACTTGTGCTACAGTGAAAGGATCATCGGTGGATATGTATTTTAGAAGACAAGTTGAATTGTCTAATATGTACAGGACTATGGAAGCCAACAACTACGATACTGCCGAAATTGCAATACAAGATGTCAAAGAGGGGTAATATATAATTTTTATGGTTTATGTTAGTTTCCTTAGTTGGAATCTTAATTTAGTATTTAATGGTTTCTCTTCTTCTTCATATGCCTCATCCTTTAAGGCCATTGGCGATCGTCATGGTCCATTTTACTCTGTCTGCAGCTGTTCTGAAGAGTTCTATTGATTTCTTTCCACTCCCCTGTTTTAAAATTTTCAACTAAGACGTTTGTCCTTTCCTCGGTCCTCTTTTTCCTTTCACTTTCCCTTTTATAACCAATCGTATCAACTCATATTTTTCATTTCTTATAGTGACCAAAGTAGCTCATTTTTCTTTCCTTCATATTGTTGTATATTTCTTTTTCTTTTTTCATCTTTCTTAAGGTTTACGTGTTTATTACGTGTTGCGTCCATGATATTTTCCACATTTTTCTTTAACACCACATCTTAAAGCTGGCAAGTCTTTTTTCAATTGCGGCCGTCATTGTCCAGGTTTCAACTTCATATAAAAAGGTAGAGAATACGTAGCATCTCAATACTTTAGATGAATGAGTTCGTCTCAGTTAAACTTCTAGCTGAGCCTGGAATCTTCGTTGGAGCCGTGTAGGTAGTGAAACACCAAATTTACAATGATACGAATTTATTTAAACTGATACTTTGACCCGGGACAATTACAAAGTTTAAATTTGACAGTAATAAGATGTAACTGTTAATAATAACGAATGAAAAATGATCGAGACTACATCTTGTCTCTATGAAGTGATTCGAATGAATGATCATGAATGTACGCTTTTCTTTGTGGCAGTATTTTTCTGGGTCAACACCACACGTGCCGTAACGTTAATACGACATATTAAAGAACAAAGAAATTATACTAAATCATCAAATTTATGTGCACTGTCCGAAATTATTGTTTACGCTTCGTAATAATTAACTAAATTAGCCGGCCGTGCATGTTTGTATAACAATAACAATTCGTTAGTTCCATATACAGGACGTTTAATAGATTATTTAATTCTCGGATATGAATTTAAATATTGAAGATTAAACACTAGTTCTAATTTCTATTACCAGTTTTCTGCTTGCATTGGGGTACTTTTTCTAAATCTTTTCTTTTAACTTAGGTTGTTTCGTCTTCAATCTTGTTCTAACTGATAATCATGATTTTTGTTTTTTTTTGTTCATTTTTTTTGTGTTTTTAATTATGGAGACATCTATTATGTCGTGAATTTTGTTTCTGTCTGTAGGTCAATAGGTTGATCTACTATTAGATCATAATTCTATATTCGTTAACAACTACAAAGGCTCCATTTCATTTGAAGAATGGGTATTTTTAATACTGATGTCTCTCCTATAACATATTTCACCTAAGCTAGCTAAAAACTCATTATACAGCTCTTTTTTAATGGCATGATTTTATTGACTTAATATACAGGGTGTTAAACCTTAGCACAGATTACGAAGATTCAACCTAAAACACTTAAATAAAATGTGGTTCCTTACTCAGTTACAAGGTGTTTTATTTAATAATTTAAAAATTATTTTTGCTCAGAATTTTAAAACTATTCGACGTATCCTTTTCATATTTGGCAGGTAGTATAGGTACTGTATAAACTACTAAATTATGTTAAACAAACGTTTCTGGCTATTACCAGAGGCATACGACGGGGGAAAGTGAATGGTTGACCCTTTCCAAATTCTACGCCACTGGCGAAATTGCTATTTTAGTTAATTTTTTTGATTCTCCAATACTTCCTATGAAAATAATATACTCTTCATTCGTAACGATAAAGGCATTAGTTTTCGAGATCTTTGAAGTTAAAAATGAAACGACACGGTTATTTTGATTAATGTATTGTGTCGCTTCATTTTTAATTTCAAATATCTCGAAAACTAATCATTTTATCGTTACGAATAAACAGTATATTATTTACATAAAAGTATTGCAAAATCAAAAAATTATACTAAAATTGCAATTTCGTCAGTGGCGTAGAATTTGGGAAGGGTCAACCAGCCACTATCCCCTGTCGTACGCCTCTGGTAGTAGCTAGAAACGTTTATTTATCTTAATTTAGTAGGGTGCACAGTACCTACACTTTCTGCCAAGTATGGTACGGATACTCCAAATAGTTTTAAAGTACTGGGTACAAATAATTTGTAAATTTTAATCATATGAATCATAATAATATCATAAATTAATCAAAATAACTGTGCAGTTTCATATTTAACTTCAAATATCTCGAAAATGAATGACTTTATCGTTACCAATGAAGAGTATATTATTTACGTATAAAGTATTGGAGAATCGAAAAATAGCACTAAAATAGTAATTCCTCCAGTGGCGTAGAATTTGAGAAGGGTCAACCATTCACCATCCCCTGTCGTACGCCTCTGGTAGTAGCTAGAAACGTTTGTTTATCATAATTTAGTAGGGTGTCTAGTAGTCGCACTTTCTGCCAAGTATGAAAAGAATACGTCAAATAGTTTTAAAATGCTGAGCAAAAATAATTTTTAAATTATTAAATAAAACACCCTGTAACTCAGTAAGGAACCACATTTTCTTTAAGTGTTTTAGGTTAAATCTTCGTATTTTGTGCTAAGGTTTCTCCAGTTACTATATGGACAATTATTAATAAAACACCCTGTATATACTTTTTTACACTTTTAGGAAGCTAATGGCGTTTATATGGGATAGTTCTCGTCTGGAATTTGAAGCTGCACAAGATTGTGAATTAGTGACTGCTGGTGAACTTTTTGGTCGCTCAGGCTATGGAATCGGATTACAAAAAGGGTCGCCCTGGTCAGACGATGTAACTTTAGCGATACTAGACTTCCACGAGAGTAAGCATAATTTGAAACGCTTCTATGGACACAAAAGTAAAACCACTAATTGACCTAACTATATTTACGTTTATTTCCATTTTTAGGTGGATTTATGGAAAGTCTGGATAATAAATGGATACTTCAAGGCAATTTTCAACAATGCGAACAATTTGAAAAAACTCCGAATACGCTGGGACTTAAAAACATGGCTGGAGTTTTTATTCTAGTAGGAGCCGGCATAGTTGGTGGTATTGGATTGATTGTTATAGAAATGGCATACAAAAAGCATCAAATTAAGAAACAAAAACGTATGGAATTAGCAAGACATGCTGCCGACAAATGGAGAGGAGCAGTTGAAGTAAGTTCAAAGTCATCATCATCATCATTCAATCTTCGCTTGTACACTGCTGGACATATATCTCACTCATAATTTTCCATCTGTTTCGATCTTGTGAATCTTGCATCCAATTCCTATGACAACGTTTTAAATCGTCATCCAACGTGTTGATGGACGACCTCTGATGTTTCGTAGGTAGGCAATATCTCTTGGTCTCCATTCCAGTAACCACTTTGTCCATCTTTTATCTGTCATTTGAGCCACGTGACCTGCCCAGTTCCATTTCAGTGTTACTATTATCTCTATAGCATCAGCCCGTTCTGAACTTCATCGTAGCTGGCGGTTTGGGCTTGTCTCGTATTGACATACCCAATATAATCATGGATATTTTGCACTGTTCTCCTTGTCATGGTCAACGTTTCCACTCCATAAGTCAACACTGACAAAACACACTGAATAAACGTTTTTATTTTAAGACACATTGGTATGTTATACGATTTAAAAATGTGGTTCAACTTGCTGAAGGCTGACAAAGTCAACCTTATATGATGGAAAAGCTCAACGGTTTGGTTACCTTGGGGGCCCCGGGGCAAACGTGATCTGGGGGCCCCTGCCAGGTGGTCTGGGAGGTTTACCACCCCCAGCGGAAAGGGGGGGTCCGGAAAAATGTTTGATATTTAGCTCCTTGAAAACACATTTTGATGCATTCCATGACTGAAGTTTCTTATACCTACATATTGCTATTTTAGTTGACAAACATAAAAAAAATTTAAAATCACCTTATCTTAAGCTAAATAATTTTGCAAGTACATACCTTCAATATAGTATCTTTTCTGTTTTCATAAAAAATATACTATAACGTTAATTACATTGTTCGGCTACAATGTAGGTTTGTAATCGCGTTATATTACCCATAAGCAGTATAAAGCGATTACAAACCTACAGTGTAGCTAACCTAATTCGGTACGTATTTAGCCCTGCTTTCATTCCTTAAGAGTGTCCAGCTGATGGCAACGATTTGAATTCAGCAAATTGACTTGCAGGATTATTACTTTCGAGTACTTTTGTACATATTTGCAGCGACATAGAACTTTTGATTTACTTTCCCTTTCCCTTTTCCTTGTTCGCCTTCTTTTTGCTCTGACGTTGTATACATATTGTTTGCAAAATTTTTAATTTTTTAATAGTCCATTCGTTCACGGTTTTTGCTCTAAATTTTAAAGAACCGCTTGGATTGACATGAAATTTGGCATACGTATAGCTTACATGTCAAAGAAAAAAAGTGATATTGTGCCGATGTGTGCTTTTGCCCTGAGAGTGACTTTCACCCCCTCTTGGGGGTGAAAAAATATATGTCCAAATAAGTCCGGAAATGGGTAAACTGACTAATTTTAGGTAACTTTTGTTCTATAGAGCTTTTTCGCCAAGTCAACACTTTTCGAGTTATTTGCGAGTGAGTATGTTCATTTTTCAACAAAATAACCACATTTTTAGACGGTTTCTCGCAAATAACTCAAAAAGTAAGTATTTTGTCGAAAAAACGTTCTTAGCAAAAATATAGCATATAAAAAAGTAAAAAAAATGGTGTACGCTTTAGGTCTCTGGATCTCGTAGAACCAGAGTTATAACCAATGAAAAATAGATTCATATTCACCAAATTTCAAATAGAATATTTTGACGTGAAATATCCAAAAAATTAAGCACTTTTTGGGGAAAACACATTACAACTTTTTTAAAGTGTTTAAAAAAAGCTTTATTTCTGTTTTACAAAAAGTTTCTAGCATTAAATTTAAGCAAGTTACGCTCAAAATAAAGTTGGTCCCTTTTGTTTTTGCAAAAAAAAAATCGGTAAGACCACTCCCTAATTAGCAACTTAAATGAAATTAATCGTTACCGCTCCACAAATTATTTTACTTATGTTGTGTTTATATGATCTGTAAGTTTCATCGATTCAAAGTGCTTCTTTTTGAAAAAATTTGGTTTCAAAGTAAAATTTTTAAAAATTTAAATTTTGAAAAAGATGCTTTTTTTCAAAATAACTTAAAAATTGTTAGAGATACCAAAAATCTCGAAAAACAAAAAAAGTCAGATTTGCTTTTCTGAATATCATGTATTTTTTTGTTTTTCTGTTAGACAAAAATTGATTAAGATTTGGTGTTTCTAAATTTGCATACATTCGTGATCAGTGACTCGTTCAACCTCTTTTAACTACAGCCATTTCAATAATAAGGACTTTGAACCGATCAAACTTACAGATCATATAAACAATATATACACGAGTCAAGAAACTTGTGAAGTCGTAACGATTAAGTTCATTTAAGATACCAATTGGGGGGTGATTTTCACGATTTTTTTACCAAAACCAAAAGGGACTAACTTTATTTTGAGCGTAACTTGTTTAATTTTGAGGCTAGAAATTTTTTTTATAAAACAAAAATGAAGCTTTTTTTAAACACTTTAAACAAGTTGTAATGACTTTTCCCCAAGATGTGCTTAATTTTTGGTCCACTTTAACGTATTCACGTTAAAGTATTCCATTTGGAATTTGACGAATATGAACCTATTTTTCATTAGCTATAACTCTGCTTCTACTCGGTGTAGAGACGTGATATATACACCATTTTATTAAATTTTTTACAGGCTATATTTTTACTAAGAATGTTTTTTCGACAAAATACTTACAATTTGAGTTATTTGCGAAAAACCGTCTAGAAGCGTGGTTATTTTGTTGAAAAAATGAACATATTCACTGCCAAATAACTCGAAAAGTATTGACTTAGTGAAAAAACTCTATAGAACAAAAGTTACTTAAAATTAGCCAGTTTATCCATTTCCTGACTTTCTTTTGACGAATATTTTTTCACCCCCAAGAGGGGGTGAAAACCACCCCTAGGGCAAAAGCACATATTGGCACAATATCACTTTTTTTCTTTGACTTTTTTGCTATGTGTATGCCAAATTTCATGTCAATTCATGCGGTTCTTTAAAATTTAGAGGTTTTGCAATATTTTACCGTTAAAGAACGGACTATAATGTGTACTTAATAACTGTAAAATTATATTAAGTAGTATAACTTACGCCATTTACTTAGTGTCTGTTTCTGTTTTTGTTTTGTTTGTAGTTTTTTATTATTTTTTGTTTTTTATTGTATTTTTTTTATTTTGTATAAGCTTTGTCCACAAATTGGTAAAATTTTATGACAATAAAGCATACCTTACTTACTTACTTACTTACTATGGCATAATGTGTCGATCATTGAGTAGAACATGGTTACTCTAAAGTATAACTTACGATCTTGAAGTCTTTCATCTTCGCACAGTTCATCGAAATGTTTTTTCGTCTTCTGCATTCTTTTTGGAGCGAACCCTACTGGTATTCCCCAACGTTGACACATATTTGAAGTCTCTTCAAAGAAGGTTTCAAATTATCCTCTCATTTCAGTCAGTTTTAAGAGGTTCTCTTCAAGTAAACTGTAAGCTGTTAAAAGGTCCAAAGATTCTGATTGCAGTGCTTTCGAGACTATGTTAAGGATTTCAAGGATTTTATACAACTAGTTTTTTACAACTAGTAACAAAACAAATTTGATTAATTGTAGTTTCTTTTTCAGTTGAGCCACTTCATTTCAAAATTGTGTCATTTGAAAATATTTCTTTGGGATCGGCTTTTAAAATACATATTTTTATTTTCCTCGTTAAAATCTATGCACTGCCAACCAAACGGTGGCCTCTGCGGGGCCCCCTTTTGTCAAGGGCCCCGGGGCACTGCCCCGGTTGCCCCAATGGTAGTTACGGCCCTGGTTCCTACCCATATATCTTCGCTGGCTGCAAAATTTGTCATTGTCTGGATTTTAGATATATTTATTTTCAATCCCCACTCTAGCGAGGAAAGGTAGAGCTGATTTAAAAGTTCTTTGGCCTCATCCTATCCTATCAGCTATTAGTACAATATAATTTGCTAACTTCAGGTGGCTAAGCTTTTCTCCGTTTATATTTATACCCTTGTTGGTCAGTTTTGCCATTTTATATACCTAACGTTGTATCGGAAATATCTGAGTTTGATGATCACCTACTCTAACTCTAATAAATTCAAAGTCTTGCTGCGTAAATCTATAATTTGTGATCATATTTTGGTCATTACCTAGTAGGCTTCGGAAACCATGTACTAGGCTTTCTTAACACGTTGACGGACAGAACGTCTATAGACGTCTAATTTCCATTGATGTAATGTGACACAACATCTATAGACAACATTTTTAAAATAACGAGTTGTGACAAAAAAAATCGATAAATCTACAGATGCATATGAAATGTGACACAACGTCCATGGTCATCGTACACATGTTTATAAAAGATGTTAAAAAATTCATTGTTTCCATAAACTATACCTAATAAGCGCTAAAAGAAATTCACTAATTTCTTTATTCTACATTACAAAATATCGTCACAACAATTGCTTACATACATTTGACGCACTCTCCGTCAACGTGTTAACTTTAATATGAAAATATGATGTAGACAAAGATACAAAGATATTAATTGTACATCATGCATAATGGCATTAACAATATGTTTTAAAACCAGATGCAGTTAATATAATTGTAAAACATCCATTTTTAAGAATGCGAATATTGGTAATTAAAAAAAAATAATTTTAGAAACGAAAAACTCTTCGTGCTTCTTCTACTGCCCAGAGAAGAATAAAATCTAACGGAGTCAATGAAGCTGTAACAATTTCTCACGTATTTGATAAATTCCAACGAATAGGTATGTATCCTGAACGGACTTGGCCTGGAGATTCTGATGTCAGACAAAGAAGAATGGACGATGTGGGTGGTGGAATCCAGCCTGTTCCACGTTATTTGCCATCCTACACACAAGATGTATCCCACTTAATAGTTTAGAATAAATTTACATGTTTATAAATTTGAAATAAATAAACGTTAAATGTTAAAAACAAATAATCGACTTGGATATAAAATAAAGTAATTAAAATTAATACCTACTTAAGAGTCACTCATATAAATAAAAATAAGTTAATATGACTATATGTATAAATGTTAGAATATTATATATTCTTTCTAAAATGTTATTAAAAATAATTTTTTGTTAAATATTCATTTTATTATTAATAAAATTTTTTCGAAAACCATCACGAGAGGTTTTGTTTTATTTTTACTTTGGACCTAAACTTTTAAGAGCAAATACATAGTCCTGTCGCCAGTGGGGGTACAACGGCCTCCTTAATTCAGATGGACTTACCCAAGTTTTTTTATGTATTTGGACCCATAGAACACGAATTTTTTGGGTAACAGTCGATCCGGATGTCGATAAGGTTGTTATAAACAAAGAACTTGAGGAATTACATAACAGCCAGCGATCTTTCGTAAAACAAAACATTTTTTTGTATTTTTTGGGTGATTCTCAGCAAAAAATGGTCTTACAAGGTTTTCGTAGGATGCATAGTTTTCGACATAAACGCGGTTGAACTTTAAAAAAATCGAAAAATTGCAATTTTTGAACCCGAATAACTTTTGATTGAAAAATAAAACAGCAATTCTGCTTACCGCATTGGAAAGTTCAAGTCAAATTCTATCGGTTCTGATTACTTTCATTGCTAAAAATTAATTTTTTTATTGCTAAACAAAGCTATAAATACATAGTGATTGAATGACGTTTTCAATGCATTTCTCATTTGAAATCGAACGAGTAGACGCGCAACATGCATTGTACACGGAAACACTATGTGTTTATGGCTTTGTTTAACAAATAAAAACTTCATTTTCAGCAATGCAAATAATCAGAACCGATAGAATTTGACTTGAACTTTCAAATGCAGTAAGCAGAATTGCTATTTTATTTTTTAATCAAAAGTTATTCGGGTTCAAAAATTGCACTTTTTCGATTTTTTTACAGTTCAACCGTGTTTATCTCGAAAATGATGCATCTTACGAAAAAACTTGTAAGACCATTTTTTGCTGAGAATCACCCAAAAATACAAAAAAATGTTTTGTTTTGCGAAAAATCGCTGTTATGTAATTCCTCAAGTTCTTTGTTTATAACAATCTTATCGACATCCGGATCAACTGTTACCCAAAAAATTCGTGTTCTACGGGTCAAAATACATAAAAAAAATTTGGGTAAGGCCATCTGAATTAAGGAGGTCGTTGTACCCCCCCCCCCCCCCCCCGGCGACAGGACTAACAGTGAGCATTTTATGGCCACAAAATAAAATGCCCTGAAAAAATCATACTATAGAGCATTTCACGTTAAGAATAGAACATTGCGGAGATAGCCCCATGTATTTCTTACGGACGATAAAAGCGCGCCAATGCCACGCCGTTCTGACTAGAATGAATCGTATATCAGCAGTCGAGTTTCCACCCGTGCGTGAGAAGTTTGGCAACACTGATCTTCGTAAGCGTAACGTTCTATTCTTAACGTGAAATAAAGTATAGAGGACTGTTTTTAACTGTAGTCCACTCGAGATGTGTTTAGGTTAGGTGCTCTACTAACCCATTTGGATAATAGTACCTAGTGGCTAAAAACCTATGACTACAAAAAGACATCCAAACCTTAAACGAAGGATCAGGAGATTATAATCCCATACTCCCAGAAATATGCACATGGGAAGAAGATAACCTACTATCAAGGAAAATAAAGAAAACAAAGTGGTCAAACTTCAAACGACTAGTGAGCATAGGAATTGTGAACATCCACAAGAAATAGAAGGAAAAATCCTAGAGCTCGAAAACGTAAAAGAAGCACTAATAAATAATATTGCTAAAGAAAAAGACGAAATTAAAAACTCAGACATTTACAAGTTGTTCGTCAGAAAAATGTAATAAATTATCTGGGTTTAAAAAACTGAACGTGTCAGTTTTACATACCATAGATTTAAACCTTTCGTTTAACTGTGAAATAACAATATCAACAGCTCTCAAAAATACCTTAACAACTTTAAAGCAATGCACAGGATTACTAAACTCATAGTCACTAGAAAGTTCGTCAAAAAAAGTCTTTACTTTTCTTTTGCGTTTGGAGGTCATTGAGGAATCGATATTCCACTTCGCAGCTAACTTTCTGGCTTGATCCAGGACATCGTCGAATTCTCCTCGCAATTCGCTCACAGTCTTTAAACACTTCTGAAGGAGATTCTTTGCATCATCTAGATTAACATCGGATCTCTGTAGTTTTGCTTCAACATATTATTTTGCTAAAATTTTTCCAGAATATCAGTTTTTGCGCCCCCCTAAGGCCTGCGCCCCAATGCACCGCATTGGTTGCATTGGCGTTAGTTACGCCACTGAGGATTGGTTACAAATTTTAAAAGTTGTCACCCTTGTTGCAAAGTAGCAAGCATTAAAAACATAAAAAACAAGTATTTGCATTTTACGTTTTTCAACCATTTATGCTACACTTAGGACCTTTATATTATACCCAGAAAAACTTTATGACATAAAAGAACTCAGTGAATTTCATTAAGATCGGTTCAATAGATTTTGCACAATAAATTTTGCAATTTGCAAAAAAATATTTTTTTCAAAATATCGAAGGACTGAAAATAAAGCAGATAGCAAGTTATTTTTTTTGCATATAGAAGAATAATGTACCTTTCATTTTCAATTTTTTCACGGCGTCAGGAATTTTGTTAAATAAACATTAATTTTTGGTGCTACGCGCAGGACACCGGTGTTCGATTCACACAAGTTGATTTTCACCAAAATTTCCTCCAATCTTTATCTAATAGGTATATTATTTTCTTACTCTATATTTTGTTGTATTTTAATATTTTAATTCCACAAAAATCAAACTAATTTGATGATTGTTTGTGAAATATTGTTTAAACAATTTCTTATGTTTAAAAATAACAAACTTTTATTCTCTAACTTAAAATATATGAACAAAGAAAGTTTTTTCCAAAAAAGTGTTATTTCAAAGGACAGAGTATGTGTTTTTATTTTGCAATAAACAAATTTATTTATTTATATCGAAATGTACTAAAAATTAAAATCTATCAATCATTATCAAAGGTTATTGGAATGGCCAATCAGAGCAAACTATCCGCTGTCTTGCGCGTTGCACCAAAAAAGGTAATGTTTATTTAAAACATTTTCTGACGCCGTAGTGGTTAACCGACTTAAATTTTGCAAATTGCAAATGAAAGGTACAGTATTCTTCTACAGTAGAGCGTCGATTATCCGAACTAATTGGGGGACAGGGGTGTTCGGAAAATCGATTTTTTCGGATAATCAAACTGTATTGATATAGCAATATTATTTATCCATATTTGAATGAAAGCCTTATTTACATATTTTTAGTGACAAATAGGATAGAAATTAAACAAAAAACTGCTGTATTTGCAACGAAATGAAGATTTTTAAGCATTAAAAATTTTTATAGAAAGGGCCGGCAATACGCTTTCGTTTAGGCATTTTCAATCGAGTTTTTACACAAGTTGGGAGTTCGGATAAGCGGTCGTTCGGTTGATCGAAGTTCGGATAATCGACGTTCTACTGTATATGTAAAAAATAATTCAACTTACTGTCTGCTTTATTTTCAGTCCAGCAACATTTTGAAAAAATGAATTTTTTTTGCGACAGCTGGATTGCAAAATTTATTTTACAAAATCTGTTGAACCGATCTTAATGAAATTCACAGTATTGTTTTCATATATCACATAGTCTTCTGGGTAAAATATGAAGGTCCTAATAGGTCTGGATCCCGCGTATGAAAAAAAAGTTGATTAATAGCAAGCTGAAAATTTGTTAATAGCTTAAGGGTGTCTAGTCGGATAAACTTTGATATATGGGAACACTGGAACAGGGGCAGTTTTAATTGTGGAACAGGTTAAAAATTTGGAACGGTCACACCCCGAAAACGGCACATTTATTTTGTCCGACAGAACAGACTTAAACTCTTCGAACAGAGATTAAACTCTCATGCAAAAATCAGACTGCTATTTATCAACAAATGGACGTTTTAATGAGTGGAACATGTAGAATATGTCAAATGACACGTATTATGACAGGTGATAAATAGCAGTCTGATTTTTGCATGAGAGTTTAATCTCTGTTCGGAGAGTTTAAGTCTGTTCTGTCGGACAAAATAAATGTGCCGTTTTCGTGGTGTGACCGTTCCAAATTTTTAACCTGTTCCACAATTAAAACTGCCCCTATTCCAGTGTTCCCATTTATCAAAGTTTATCCGACTAGACACCCTTAAGCTATTAACAAATTTTCAGCTTGCTATTAATCAACTTTTTTTTCATACGCGGGATCCAGACCTATAAGTGTAGCATAAAAGTTTGAAAAACGTAAAATGTGAATACTTGTTTTTTTAATCGTATATTGTAGGAAATTTAATTACGCAACTTTTATGTCAGTAGGTACATCTTTTCTCGAAAATGAATACTTTTAAAGTTATAATCAAAAATAAAGAAAAATATCGAATTTTTCCTTCATTTTTTGACATTTTCATTATTTAAACAATGTTCCGGACCTTTTTGAGTGGGAGGATAACTCAAATATTATTATATGATTTATTTCCAAGCAATGTCTGCAAAAAAAATGAGTCACCTCTCAACGTCCAAATGTACTACCTAATATTTTACAGATGCGCCCTGGGCTAACAGGTATAATTATTTAACTTAAGAATAATTAAAGAAGAAATTGTTAATAGGTACGTGTTTTTCGGTTGGTTTTTGGTTTATCATTCCTACCTACCTACCTATTGTGAGATATTTCGTTTGATTGTATTTTCATCCATATTAGCTAAATATAGTTACAATTGACGTACATTAATTTGCAAAAATATTGAGATCTGCAGTGTTGTCAATTTCTCATTTTCTCTAGAAATAATAGTCAGTTTTATTATCCATTTTAAAACATTTTAAAATTTTCGATTATGTCACCAATCCACCTTGTTCTTGTTTTTCATCTATTATATTTTGCTTTCTTCCGATAGTCGTCTCCCCTTGATCTATTCGTCCTGTATTCTGATTTAGTGTATTCCCATGAAAAAGCTACAAAAATGGACCTAAGCATAAATATCAGCAAAACGACGAATCCTACGGTCACTCGTTATAGAACGTGACTCTATCGAATTAATTAACGAATTGGTTTCAGTACATGGAAGTACATTCTTGTCTACATCAGATAATATAACTCCTCTTCTTCTTAAAGTCCTATCCTCTATCCTCTATCCTCGATGGGATGGAGGTTGGCTACTACAATTGCAAACTCTTCTCTGTCCTCAGCTGTTCTTATTAGCTGTTCAAAATTTAGCCATTGCCGAATGTTTCTCAGCCACGATAGTCTTTTCCCACCTAGTCCTCTCTTTACCTCGATCTTTCCTTTCACTATAAGTTGAGCATATTGGTACTTATTATTTCTCAGTATGTGGCCTAGATAATATGATGTTTTTCTGACTTTCACTTTGTTGAAAAGTAGGTAGGTATTAGGTATAACGTTACCGAGATAAAACACAAAAACACAAAATTTTCACAGATATCTTGCGCTATTTTCTATCCAATTCCCATTTTAAATATTCAATTATCTTGAGAAATATAAATAGGTATGTACCTACAGTAGGAAAAATGAAAGAATACTATTGCGCTGGGCAATTTTCTTTGTGACATGGTGACAGGAAAATACAGCGTGTTTTATATGTTCGTTCATGGGTATTCTTTCATTTTTCCGACTGTACTAAACTTTACACAACAATAAAAAAAATAATGAAAACGTTAAGATTCCGACAGAAACATTTTTTGGATGTTACAACACAATTTCTTTTTTCAATAATCTTTTTTTAAAACGATTTCGGGAATGGAACGCTAAATATCAAATCTTTTTAGGTAAAAATATAATTTTCATTACAATACAATCAACTGTGATCAATATCACTATCAATAATAAACATAATAAGTATTTGACATGCCACAAAAAAAACATTTCAGTATCTATACAGTATGGTGCAAATGTTTGGAATAAATCCGGTATTTCGTAAGCCCGCGACTTTAAGGAAAAATCCTGAAGTACCTATTATGTTGTTGTTTATTTGGGTTTATATGACTGCGGACACTAAATCCATTAGCCAATTTGACTATTTTTGAAGTTTTACTTCTTTAGGCATGAGGGTAAATTTTTATTTTGCTGGGCGCATGCGCACACCGACAGTATGGTATGAAACGCTATGAGGGATCTGATTGGATGTTAAAATCATGTGTCAATAATTGTTCAAATGGAGATTCTGGATAAACAAAATGTTGTGTATATTAGTTTTTATTGTTGTGAGGACAGTGACAAAAAGCAAGTTCATAATTGTAGTGACTTTTTAAATAGTTTTTAAAAGCAACTGGTACGTACCATATTGTAAATGTTTCAGTATTGTAATAAAAAATTACAAATTAGGTAAATACCTATTTGGAAAATGTACCTACCTAGCTAGTAGGTAATGCTTTGATTTACATAATTTGATTACCAACAAAAATCTCCATCTAATATATTGCTTTTTTAGTCTATATTTTGTCGTATTTTAATTCCACAAGAATAAAACTTATTTGATTAAACTAACAGAATAAGCAACTGTCAAAAAAAAAGAATGTGTGTGTACTTTGCACTCACGTAAGAAGTTATACTTCTATTATATGATTATATAATTATAAACGAAATTAATATACTTTTTATTTATATTTTATTTAAATATAACACTAATTTATACTTACTACTTCTCAAACATTTTTATTAAAACAGTGCCAAAAATTAAAATAATAAAAGAATAAAACACACACAAACACATTAAAAATGCCACAAATGATTTCTGAACATTAATTGTCGGAAAATTTTTTAACTAAATACGTATTTTCTGAAAATAAAATTATATAATAAATATACTTACAATCATAAAATGTATAAAAAAAATAAAAAAATAAAAGTTTCTATTGGGATTTGAACCAACTTACCAGCGCGGCTGGTATTGGCGTTGTATTGGGGTTCACTCGCATTTTACGCTTCGCCACGGAGACAGTGTGTCATTATGTGCGAAGATCGACTAACGGATCTAACTAAACGGATTAAACTTTTGACATTTTTGCATTATGTAAATCAAATTATTTTGATTTTGAATTGAAATGATTTAGAATTGAAAAAATACAACAAAACATAGAGTAAGAAAACAATATATTAGGTGAATATTGATAGAAATTTTGATGGTAATCAAATTATGTAAATAAAAGTATTACATACTATGTATTTTGGTAGGTTCAAATGATAGTTCAAATGATATAAACTACATACTATGTATTTTGGTAGGTACCTATGATACATTTACAATTATTACGTACCTGTTGCTTTAAAAACTATTTAAAAATCACTACAATTATAAACTTTTTTGTTTTGCCATATTGGATAATTTTTGTCATGCCATTTGAATATCCAATCAGAACAAAGTTGTAATGCGACTGCGCCGGGATCAAAGGTTTTAATCCTATTAAAATTCACCCTCTATCGCGCGTAAAAAAGTATAACTTCAAAAATTTAAAACGTTTAGTTGCTAGGTATAGCTTTCCACTTCGTTCACATGTCTCGGTAGTTAAATTCTGCGTGGGGTAAGTTCAAAATAATCTAAACCTGATATACGCAGGTTCAATTCCCAATGCAAATTTTTATTTTTTTTTATACATTTTATGATTGTAAGTATATTTATTATATGTTTTTTTCTGAAAATACGTATTTAGTTAAAATTTTCTCGACAATTGTTCAAAAATAATTTCTTTGGTTTCATTTTTCAATGTGTTTGTGTGTGTTTTATTCTTTTATTTTTCTAATTTTTCGTATTGTTTTAATAAAATTTTTTGGAAAGTAGTAAGTATTAAAATTAGTTTAATATTTAAATAAAATATAAATAAACTATTATATTGATTTCGTTGAAATCATACAGGGTGGTGAATCGTAAAACGGGCCATAGGAAACTCAATGTAAAATTCTAAACTGTTGAATTCCTGCTTCCCTAAATATTTTACATCAAAAATCATGAGAGCTCATTTGTAGAGGATTGAAATATGTATTAAAAACAAAAGTTACAATTGTTCTACGATTTAAACACATTCCAAAATTTTGAAAAATATAATGTATTTACCGCAGTAGGTATGTGTGGGCATGTTAGGCCACACGTCACTATTTAACTGACAGTGCGCACACTATTGACTGAAGAAAATATCTTTATTATTAATAGATTCTCCTTAACTGAGGGTATCTTATCAACTTTATTGTGTTTTAAACAATAAATGATAAAAGAAATAAAAAATTGACAGTTCAAATTGTTAATACAGGGTGAGTCATGAGGAACTGTACATACTCCTACCTCGTATAGAGCCCCCTATGGGGAATAACAAATGACCATTAAAAAGTATCTGCTCCCATTGTTTAATAATATACAGGGCGAGTTTCGCATTTTGACGGAAATTTGTATTCGTCATAATTTTTGAACGGTCAGATCGATGTGTCTATTATTTTGGTCAATCGTTACACTATTACCACCTAATCTACTGATTTAGTCAAACTAGAAAAAAATCAGGTCCGGCTTTAAAAAATTAGTTCGTTTTGGTCTTAGAAAAAACTTCACCCTGTAAACGCTTTTTGAAAACTCTAATATGAATTTTACAAATAAGACAAATAGGGCATTAAAATGGCATATTTATTTTTTTCCCACACGATTACCTAATGTTTTATAAAAAAATCAAATTTGACTACGAATTAAAAGTTTGGTAAAGTGAACCATAGATTTAATAAAATTAACTTTTATTACAAAAATTAATTTTTTTTTAACAAATATTTAATTTATGTTACCACCCAATCAACTGATTTATTCAAACGAGAAAAAAATCAGGTCCGGCTTTAAAAAATTAGTTCGTTTGGGTCTTAGAAAAAATTTCACCCTGTATACGCTTTTTGAAAACTCTAATATGAATTTTACAAATTAGACAAATAGGCAGTTAAAATGGCATATTTATTTTTTCCCCATACGATTACTTAATTTTTTATTAAAAAATCAAATTTGTCAAAATCGCAATTTTACCATAAAAATAAAAAAAATTAAACAACGTTTTTCTTTAAATTAAAAGTTTCACCATTTTTTTTTTTCTATAACACGTCTAGATCTAGAACTCCCCATACACTTCTCTTTGGACTCTATAGTTTAGCCTAGACGTGATCAAATAGACAAATTTTAAATTTTTTCACTTAATTTTTGCGATTTAACTTTGCAATTCACGAATCTACACCTTTTATTTTTTAAAATTCATAACTTTTACGAGACGAAGACTGAAAGTCTACAACAATTTTTATAGTCTTCACAATGGTAAGAGAATTGTGCTGTAAAAATTTTAGAAAAAAGAAATATTAAAATGGAACAGAGTTGTAGCGAGTTACCGTGATTTCATTTTTTTTTTCATTTTTAGGTTAAAATTCCCATTTTGACAAATTTGATTTTTTAATAAAAAATTAAGTAATCGTGTGGGGAAAAAATAAATATGCCATTTTAATTGCCTATTTGTCTAATTTATAAAATTCATATTAGAGTTTTCAAAAAGCGTATACAGGGTGAAATTTTTTCTAAGACCAAAACGAACTAATTTTTTAAATCCGGGCCTGATTTTTTCTAGTTTGAATAAATCAGTTGATGGGGTGGTAACATAAATTAAATATTTGTTCAAAAAAAAATTAATTTTTGTAAAAAAAGTTAATTTTTTTAAATGTATGGTTCACTTTACCAAACTTTTAATAATTATTCATAGTCAAATTTGATTTTTTTATAAAAAATTAAGTAATCGTGTGGGAAAAAATAAATATGCCATTTTATTTGCCTATTTGTCTTATTTGTAAAATTCATATTAGAGTTTTCAAAAAGCGTATACAGTGTGAAATTTTTCTAAGACAAAAACGAACTAATTTTTTAAAGCCGGACCTGATTTTTTTCTCGTTTGAATAAATCAGTTGATTGGGTGGTAACATAAATCAAATATTTGTTTAAAAAAAATAAGTAATTTTTGTAATAAAAGTTAATTTTTTTAAATCTATGGTTCACTTTACCAAAATTTTAATTCATAGTCAAATTTGATTTTTTTATAAAAAATTAAGTAATCGTGTGGGGAAAAAAATAAATATGCCATTTTAATTGCCTATTTGTCTAATTTGTAAAATTTATATTAGAGTTTTCAAAAAGCGTATACAGGGCGAAATTTTTTCTAAGACCCAAACGAACTAATTTTTTTAAAGCCGGACTTGATTTTTTTCTAGTTTGACTAAATCAGTTGATTGGGTGGTAATAGTGTAACGATTGACCAAAATAAGAGACACATCGATCTGACCGTTCAAAAATTATGACGAATACAAATTTCTGTCAAAATGCGAAACTCGCCCTGTATATTATTAAACAATGGGAGCAGACACTTTTTAATGGTCATTTGTTATTCCCCATAGGAGCCTCTAGACAAGGTAGGAGTATGTACAGTTCCTCATGACTCACCCTGTATAATAACAACTTCATTGTCACCAAATGCAACCTTATACATATTATTGCACTGTGTGTGGCCTATCTTTGGCGTATTACTCTGAAAATTGTATTATATTTTTACAAAAATTTTAATAATAATTATTGTTCGTAGAACAATTTTAACAGTTGTTTTCAATACAGATTTCAATCCTCTACAAATAGTTTCTTATGACTTTTGATGTAAAATAATTAGGGAAGCAGGAATTCAACAGTTTAGAATTTTACATTGAGTTTCCTATGGCCCGTTTTCCAATTCACCACCCGGTATAGTATACTACAAAAGCGATATTACGTAGGTCAAAATTTTTGACGTAAGAGAACTGTCAAAACATTAGAATGTGACTTTTCATTATTGCCATGTTTATTATAAATCATCATTTATTATAATCATCATATAAATCATCATCATTTATTATAAACATGGCAATAATGAAAAGTCACATTCTAATGTTTTGACAGTTCTCTTACGTCAAAAATTTTGACCTACGTAATATCGCTTTTGTAGTAAAAATACTATATAGGGCTTTTCATTCACAGTCATTTGTTTCGAGCTTTTGTCATGTGTCACATAATATTAATATATCTACGTCATACGTTATTGGTATATACAAATGATACAAACCAAAGACGTATGACGTAGCTATATTAATATTATGTGACACATGACAGAAGCTCGAAACAAATGACAATCGATGAAAAGCCCTATAAGCCCTATAAGAGACGTATAACTTCTTACGTGCGTACAAAGTACACACACATTCTTTTTTTATTTTATTATCTATAATAGTCATTTTTTCGTATCTTATCCTAAAACTAATACTAATATTAATCTCTAATAAACAATTCTACTAATAAATAATTATTTTTGTATTTTTTTTAATAATTTTTTATAATATATTTTTTTGTATTTTTTTTAATGATGTTTTCTCAGAGTTCCACAGCAAAAACTGCAACATTCTTCTTTAGCCCTCTATATATTTAATTCGAAAGCTTTTTACTATGGACTGTCCAAGTTTAAGTGTTTAAATTATGATTTTTTGACATATATGTCACACTAGTGACGTCATCCATCTGGGCGTGATGACATAATCGATGATTTTTTTTAATGAGAATAGGGCTTTTCATTCACAGTCATTTGTTTCGAGCTTCTGTCATATGTGATATAATCCGTGTATATTAATATTATACACAGATTATACAACATATGACAGAAGCTCGAAACAAATGACAATCGATGAAAGGCCCTATATAGAGGTCGTATGCTAGTTCACTCAAAAGGTTATTCAATTCTCTATTAAGGAATATAAACATTAACACAATTATTATTTATACAGGGTCTCAAAAATATTTTTTTTAATTAAATTGATTTTGACATAAAGAGAAGAATGTACGTAATAATTTATAATTCAAAATACATTTTATTGCTGTCGAATAACATAAAAAATATTTATTTGATAAATAAATATTATCTACTTTTCGCCTAAATTCAATGTTATAGTTGCAAACCCATGTCTCTTGGCAGTTTGAACATTTAATTTAAGAGAAAATCAATGTTTATTTATCAAATAAATATTTTTCATGTTATCTTACGGCAGTAAAACGTATTTTGAATTAAAAAATCACATACTTCGTTTTGTGTCAATTAATTTAATTAAAAAAAAAGTATTTTGGACATCCTGTATAAATAATTGTGTTAATGTTTATATTCCTTAATAGAGAATTGAATAACCTTTCAAATAAGCTAGCATACGACCCCTATTCTCATTTAAACAATCATCGATTACTTCATCACGCCCAGATGGATGACGTCACTAGTATGATATATATGCCAAAAAATCATGATTTAAAAATAAAAATCGCCCTGTTTCATGGATTTTTCCTTAAAGTCGTCGGCTTATGAAATATTCAATTTTTCCAAACATTTGCACCATACCTGCTACTGTACAATATTATGTTGGCTTTGGTTTTCAATAATTATTTTTATTTATACCTACCTACTATTTTCACTGTTTTTTTTTTAAACACTATTTAATTTTCACTGTTTGCGAATTTGAAATAAATCTGTTTTGTATTTAATATTCTAACGTATTATCTTCAGTAATTTAATTAATTAAAGTACCTACCTAACAATAACAGATAAGAAAATAGAAGTAAACACGGTTTGTGAATGTTTTTAAATTTAATATTAATGTGCGTAGGTAATATTTTTGATTTGAGTAAGAGTAGGTATAAATAAGTGTGTCAGATTAGGAACTACATATACAATTCTTTTAAATTACTCAGACAGAATATATAAAGTTTTTCTATCTAATATATAAAGAAATACTTTAGCGAAATACTATGAAACCGGCAGCACCGCAGTTGCCATTTTTAGTAGTAAATACTGTATTTTTTTTCTATTTTTTGTATTGTTTGGTATCATCCAAAAACAACAGACTCGTCATACGCGGGATGATGACATTGCGTTTTGTTTGTCTATAAGGTTGTTCGTTAGATATATGTCATCAGTTGCTGTCTGTCATTTGTTACTATCTCTTATTCGTTTGCATTGGTTGACTAGCGTGACTAGTAGAATTTTGTTGACAACTGACATAAGTCATCAGATCCGATCATATTAACGTGAAAAGCATATTTATGACAGACAAATTAATGGAAGTTTAGTAGTGAGTAGTGAAAAAATATGGCCGGAGCAATGTTATTTGAAAGAGCCCCGTCTGTTTCTTCTCAACACGAGAAGCTTTTAAAATTATCCAGGGATTCAGATGATGAAGATCAAAATATTGTCAATAAAGAACAAGACATCCTTAATCTTGGTGAGAAATATAAAAAGGAGGGCAAGGCAAAGGAACTCGCAGAGCTTATAAAGGCCACCAGGCCTTTTTTGAGTTTAATAAGCAAAGCAAAAGCTGCTAAATTGGTAAGGTCTCTAGTTGACTACTTCCTAGATTTAGAAGCTGGTATTGGTATCGAAGTACAACTCTGCAAAGAATGTATAGAATGGGCAAAGGAAGAGAGAAGAACTTTTCTACGTCAGTCCCTTGAAGCCAGGCTGATTGCTCTTTATTTTGACACTGGAATGTACAGCGAAGCGCTACAACTGGAATCGACCTTACTGAAAGAGTTAAAAAAGTTGGATGACAAAAATTTGTTGGTGGAAGTACAACTACTTGAAAGCAAAACATATCATGCTTTAAGTAATTTACCGAAGGCTAGAGCTGCACTAACTTCAGCACGAACCACAGCTAACGCTATCTATTGCCCTCCAAAGATGCAGGCAGCTTTAGATTTACAATCCGGAGTATTACACGCTGCAGATGAGAAGGATTTCAAAACAGCTTATTCTTATTTTTATGAAGCTTTTGAAGGTTTTGATAGTGTTGAATCCCCAAAAGCCCTCACAGCCCTTAAATACATGCTTTTGTCAAAAATCATGATAAACAGTCCGGAAGACGTCCAACAAATCGTTAGTGGTAAATTGGCCTTTAAATACGCTGGTCAAGATATAGAGGCTATGAAATCAGTTGCACAGGCTGCACACAAAAGATCACTAGCAGATTTCCAACAAGCTGTAAAACAGTTTAAACATGAATTAGAAGATGATGTTATTGTTAGAGCACATTTAGGAACGTTGTATGACAATATGTTGGAGCAGAACCTTTGCAGAATTATCGAACCATATTCTAGGGTACAAGTAGAGTATGTAGCAAAAACCATAAAACTCCCAGTACTACAAGTAGAGAAGAAATTGTCACAGATGATTTTAGATGCCAAGTTTCATGGAATTTTGGACCAAGGCGAAGGTTAGTTACTTTTCATTACTTTCAATAGTTTATTGTATAAGTATTGACCCTGTAACACTCACACTGTTTTCTAAAAGTCGAAAGCAACTTTGATAATCATCCAAAAACTACAGTCGAACCCGCTTATTGGAATAGCCTTTGTGCCAAGCAAAAGTATTCCTTTAACCAGGATATTCTAATAACAGATCACTGATGGCTAGTAGAAACGTTTTGGGACCTTAAATTTCTATTCCTTAAACCGGGATATTCCTTTAACCGGTTTCTAATAAGCGGGTTTGACTGTATTAGCAATGACAGTATGCTGAAACATTTGGAGTCTACATTTTTAGCCACATTTACTCCATGTGCCTACATCGTGATTTGTAAAAAGTGTCCAATAATGTTGTTATAAGAAAAACATGTACATTCAGAGTATTTTTTTAGTGGTTACAAATGTAACCACTAAGGGTTAAAATGCCTAACTTAAGTATAAACTTTCATTAATGTGACACTCTTTGATATACTGTGACTGTCTCTGTCAAATCAGCTTATTTTTCTACTGGCGGTACTTTTGTATAGGATTTTATCATCTTCCAACTCTGGAAATCTGCTTCTCCTCATATTTTTAATGATTGGTCTAGTGGTTGCCATTCTTATTCTGTTTTATTGTAATTTTATTGCATTTTTACTATTACTTGGTATCATTATCTATTTATATAGGGGCGCTACCCATCATTCTACAAGATTTTTAAAATGTATATGCATGTCACAAAAACACAACATAAAAACATTAATCTTCTTCTCTAGGTGCCATATCCACATACAGATGTTGGCCGTCATCATGTTTACAATTTTCTGAAAACAGCTTCTCTAACAGCTGCTGTGCGAAATAATTCTTTTACTGTGGAACCATACCATTATCTAATATTCATCATCATCAGGGCTTTTCATTCCAGGTGGAATGTTTACCGCTCTTACTTAGAGCTCTCTGATTCACTTATTGCGGCGAATCACTCCGCATTCCACTTGTATGTTGTCAAAGTTTGGTTGTATGACTTGGCTTTTGTTACAATTTTTCCACTCATTTCGATATGTGCATAGTTCCCTCCAGTTTCTCACTTTCAGAATTTTGATATCTCTCATGACCTGGTCCTCCCATCTCTCTCTGGGTCATCCCCTTGGTCTTTCAGTTTCTGGTTTCCATCTGGTGATCTTCTTAATCAGTAGGTCGTTTTTCCTTATGTGTCCCAGCCATCTCAGCCTCTGTGCTTTAATAGATCTAACTATATCTTCTCCCTTCATTATGTCTCTTAGTTTATGGTTTATTCTTCTTCTCATTTCTCCATTGTTTGTACATTATTATCGGGCCCATAATCCGTCTGAGGATTTTCCTTTCGAATATTCTCTATTTTTCTTCATCTTTTTCTGTGAGGCACATTGTCTCAGCTGCGTATGTAACTACTGGTCTGATTGAAACTCTGTATATTTTCAGTTTTGTATTTCTGGATAAGTTCTTGTCCTTCATAAGCCTATGATATCTCCTATATGTTTTGTTGCCTGCTAGTATTAGTTCCGTTACTTCTTCACTTCTCTTGTTTTGGCCATTCACTATTACTCTCAAATATTTAAATTATTGGACTCTTTCAAAAGTGTAGTTTTTTATTTTGATTTCTCTCATCCTATTATCTTCTCTTCTAGAGCAGAGTAGATATTTTGTTTTTTCTTTGTTAATTTCTAGACCTCTTTTCCGTGCTTATTTGCCAGGATTGTTACTGCTTCTTTTAATCTTTCCTTGTCGCTTCCCATAAGAACTAAATCATCTGCGTATGCAACTATTTGTGTTGAGGCTTGGGCTATAGTTCCTTTAATTTGCTGGCCTTGACTGTTCCTTCTACTGCTATGCTGAATAAGGTGGTTGACAGGGAATCACCTTGTCGCATTTCTGTTTCTATTACAATTGATTTTATGCTACCTTCTTCTGTTGTTACTTTAGCTCGAGATCCATCCATGGTCATTTTTGTTAATCTGGAGGATGTGGAGTTTTATGTTTTGATCGTGGCATTTTCCGATTGTTTGTGTAACTATGTGGATCGCATCTGTAGTAGATCTGCCTTCTCTGAATCCTTGCTGGTAGTCCCCAATTTTTTCTCTGTGAATTGAGTGAGTTTTTGTTTGATGAGGGCTGTTAGAATTTTATATGTTGTATTCAGTAGAGATATTCCTCTATTCGCGGTGTGCAAGTACTCGGAAGGGAATTGAGAAACGATTGTGCGCGAATAGCGGAGAAATATTGCAACTTTCTTAAATAATTCATATTGTCAATTGAAATTGTCAAATTGATGTACATTTCATATCTACTGTCATTGAAGAAGAAAAATTATATGTTGCTCCACAATATTGATATGATATGCAATTATTATATAAAGGTAAATTTAATTAATTGTATTTTGCTTGCAGTACTGCATTTTAATAACTAATTTTATTTACTACATACAATTGTTTACGTTTTAATAACATAACCTGAATCTTATTTTTTCTTCTTATTATTTTTTTGGACTATGGCCTTGACAATTATCCAGTAACCAGGACTAATATAATTGGCCAATATAATTAAAAGTGCGAATAAAGTTGCAAAGCGTAGAAATAGGTATCGCTTTGCCGAACTTGCACAGTCCCAGTAGTTGTTACAGTTTGTTACTTCTCCTTTCTTAAATGTTGGTATAATTCTGCCTTCTTTCCAATCCTCAGGCATTTCTTCTGCTTCCCATATTCTAACTATTAGGTTATAGATGCTTGTTAATAACTGTTCCCCTCCGTTTTTAATTAGCTCATTGGGAATGTCATCTGGGCCAGGTGTTCTTTTCTGTTTCATTTTTTGAATGATGTCTAAATATTCATCATATGTTGGTATCCCTATTTCATTATCTCTAATGTATTCCATTGTGCCTACTTCCTCTTCTCCGGGTTTTCTTTGCATCTATATAGTTCTGTGAAGTGTGTTTGCCATGATCTATTGTCAATTTTAACTACTGGTCTGCCTTTTCTTTGTTGAGCTTTTAGGTATCCAAATAGTTTGGCACTGTTGTTACTATTCTTTTCTAGGTCCTTTAACAGCTCTTCCATCCACAGTTTTTTTTTGTTTTTGCAACATTTATCAGCTACTTTCTTTTTTTCTTTATATTCGTTTCGATGATGTTCTTCTTTAGTTGATATCTATTTATCTCTTGCTTGGTTCTTCTGTTTGATTTTGATTTCGCATTCTGCATCAAACCACTCTTTCCTTCTTTTTATTTCCTTCTGTCCTAGCACCTCTTCAGCTGAATTCAGAATGGATTCTTTTATATTTTTCCATATGTCCTCTGTGTTATTTGCTTCCGTTAGCTTTTCCTTTAGGGTTGTCTCATATTGTTCTCTTAGTTCCTGTACTTTTAACTTCTCCAGATTCCATCTTCTTTTGTTTTGTCTTGTTCTCTCTGCTTTAATTATGCAGCCATATTATGCCATGGACCTCTCTAGGGACCGCTGCGTAATGACGAAACTACTGCTTGGCCTGGGGGGCATTTTTTCAATATTGTGTCTGGCTTTAACATGTTAAGATAACAGGAAAACAAAAAAATCACTTGAAATTCGGAGAACAATAAAATATGATATATATAATAGCGCTGCAGGCCTCAGGGGCCCATGGCTTGAAATTTTTCAACTGTCTTTCTCCACTTTACTCTGTCCAGGGCAGCTGTCTTCCAGTTTACAACGCCTGCTCTTTGTAGATCCTCTTTGGCTGCTTCCAGCCACTTTTTCCGCGGTCGACCCCCCTTCTTCTTCCCTCACCTCTTAAGGCCGGCCGTTGTATGAAAGAGAGGTCCCCAAATGCCGGCGCAACAGAGAGAAAAGATTCTTTCCCGAGAGATGCTGCCTCTATCGGAGAAATAACGCAATAGATATCTAAGCGAGGCCGCAAACGGCAGAATTTTTAGTGAGTCGATAGTTTAGTTAAGTACAGAGAGTATGCAGGTGCGGCCTCGCTAAGATGACTCGAAATCGTTTTATATATCAGGTGCGAACTTTTAATTTTTTAGTAGGCGGTTTAAGGACGGGGTCTCGCTGAAAATTTTACTTGGATAAATACTGTGCTCGTATCTCGTGGTAAAATCTAAACCAAAAGTATTGGAGAAATCTATTTTAGTCCATGTGGTGAGACCGCTCCCGTCTGGGAAAATTTCTGATTCGGTTTCTTTGTGGATTCCTATTCAAACATGTCCCCTCTAAACAAATCTGAAGGGTGCCGGGCGGAATTTTTGGGCAGAAACTGTTTAAACAATTTTTATAAACAAATAGAAAAGATCACGTTTTTTTGCCCCGGAACATATATTTTTAAGTTTAGTGGGTCATTCTAAACAAGAAAGGTATCTTGTAATTTTTTTCAAAAATTGATAGTTTTCGAGTTATAGGCGATTTAAAATCTGAAAAGTGCGAAAATACTCATTTACGAGGCCTAAAAACTCATATTTAAATTAGAACTTTTGAGGTTGCCAGATTCTTAAATTGAAGTTTAAACATTCAGCTTGAAGATTCTAAAGAGTGATTGTGTCTAACCCTAATTTAAACCGTCGTGTTTTAATTGTTAAATATACATGTCCATCCGATTTTTTTGTCGGTGCGGCGCGCTCTATTTCAAAAATCTCCAGTTTTCCTCCAAAAAATATTTTTTCTAGATTTTTTGGGACATTTTAAATAAAATAAGTTTCTTGACATTTTTCTCGAAAGTTAACAGTTTTAAAGTTATAAGCGATTTAAAATCCAAAAATGCGTTTTGGCATTTTTCGGATTTAAATCGCTTATAACTTTAAAACCATTAACTTTGGAGAAAAATGTCAAGAAACTTATTTTATTTAGAATATCACAAAAAATCTAGAAAAAATATTTGGAGGAAACTAGAAGATTTTTGAAATAGAGCTCGCCGTACCGGCAAAAAAATCGGATAAACATGCATATAACAACTAAAAAAAAACGGTATAAATTAAGGTTAGACGCGATCACTCATATGTGGACCATATAGAACAATTTGGTGTTGCAGGAAAACTTTTACTTCGGATGTCTGGGTTAGGCCTTTTTTGGACCAATTATAACATACTACCTCCGTAACTTTGGAACCGTTCATTTTAGAAGGGTTATGCATAGGACCTTTTTTGTTTCAAATTTAATGTAGAACAATTTTGTATAGAAGGTTGTTCATGCTAAATCGCATAGTTTTAGAAATATTGACGAAAAACGTAAAAAACTACGAATTTACCGATTTCTCCCCCCTCTCCCCCCCAAACCCGACGCTCAAAATGGTGTGACTTTTTTCTGAACATTATGTGGACCATATAGAACAATTTGGTGTTGGAGGATAACTTTCACTTTGGATGTCTGGGTATGGGTCTAACTATACCATACTATATTCCCTAAAATAAAATGTTTCATCATAACGGCTGACCTGAGTAAAAATCACTTATTTATAAGTTAAATTTGAATTATAGGCTTGGATCTCGCGTACAAAAAAGAAGTTGATTAATAACAAGCTGAAAATTTTTAACTTAACTGTGTCTAGTCGGACAAACTTTGATGTACGGGAACACTGAAACAGGCGAAGCTTTAATTGTGGAACAGGTTAAAAATTTGGAACATCAGACTACGAAAACGTTCCATGTATTTTGTCTGACAGAACTTCCAACTGATTTGTTACGATTTCATTAAACTCTTATGCAAAAATCAGACTGGTATTATCACCAACTGGGCATTTTAATAAGTTTAACACGAAGAACATGTCAAATGGCAGGAATTATATTTTTGATAAATAGCAATATGATTTTTGCATGAGAGTTTAATGAAACAGTAACAAATCAATTGGAAGTTCTGTTCGAAAAAATACATGGAGCGTTTTCGTAATCTGACGTTCCAAATTTTTAAACTGTTCTACAATTAAAACTTCTCCTATTCTTCTCCTGAAAAAACTTCTCCTGAAAACTTAGTGAAAACAGAGAAAATTTAGTGAATTGCAAATATTTAATTCAAAAGAAACTTTTTATTTATTCTAAGGGACTGTCGGCCCTCGGCAATAACGTTTTCTTTCATTCTGCGTTTAATTTTTTTAAAAATACTTATTAGTTTTCTCAGTATTCGAAAAAAATGAACACATTTAAAACACAGGAAAATTTTGAGAGGCGACATTTTGCGTCTTTCCCCTTAAATTTTTTTGCAACATGAATGAAGCACCCTGTGTATTAAATTAAAAATATACATTCAAGTAAATAAACAATAATATTTTGTTATATCAAAGTTTTCAAACAAATTTTATATAGGGTGTCTGCATAACTAGCAACCATATGGTTTCATATTAATTTTATTAATTATTAATTTTAATTATTATTAATACATTATTAATTTTACGGGAAAAGGTAATACCCAAGTTAAATACATAATCATAATTCATAGAGTATGTGTTTACTTAAGGGTAATTATCATTAGAGTAAAAGATTCACTTTATAGGAGTAAAACTGCTAAGTTGCGTTATGGGTACTAATTTATGTTTCTAGTCGTCAAGGAGTGTGATTTGATGTTTGATTTTCATATGGCAAGCGTAATTCAATCTATCTACATACTTCAAAGAAAAAAATTAGGAAGGGACAATAAAATGTAATATATTTTAGACGGAGTACGTTCAACATTTCAGGACGGGAATAATAATAATTTTTTCAGTAATAACACAATATTTGATTTTTGAGATTTCTCTAGCTGTTCATGAAATAAATAAAATTGTATATAAAAAATGATTATCTCATTTAAAATAAATATTTCTTATTTACCAATCCTTCGGTTTGGCGCCCCATTGGGGTTACGCACGCGTGCACCGCACGCGTTGCACGCCCGGTTACGGGGCCCTGATATTATTCCAAGTACGCAATAATGAACCACCCGCATCCCTCAAAACGGTATTACTCTCTATACAGTACCGAAATTTCCAAAGGAAAGTTTCAAACGGGCCATACCGCTCCTGAATTTTGCACATGTATATAATATTTTTCGTAGCGCCATCTTATACATAATGGCTACATTAACAGAGCTTAGATTCTTACAGATTCCTATACTGTATTCGTATTATATGTCGAATATTTACGTTTCACATGCCAATTTCTATTAATTTCAGAAATTGATTTTAAAAGTACACCACGCAAAAAGTACTTTATTAATTCACATTTTTTTAACGTTATATCCTTCCATTACTTCTACTGTAGTGCTAAACGGAATTTTATCATGAAATTCATTTAAATACTTAAGTAATTTAGATATAAACGCTCTTATATTTATTGAGAAAAAAGCAAAACTTTCACATTTTTTTATAAACAATACACAACACGTAGGATAACAAAAATATGGCTGGAACTAGCGACATATATTGTTAGTAGGTTAAGCATTTTTCGGTATACATATATGCTCTAGATTATGAGTGGTGTACTTTATAAAGGTGATGGGATCGGCTATACTTATAACATTACCAATGGCCGGCCTTAACAATATACTCTTCGCCCATCGGTCCCCTGACATCCTTTCCACATGTCCTAGCCAGCGAAGTCTTCTAGTTTTTACCATATGGCTGATTACTGGCTTCCCAAACAGTTCTTGAACTTCCGCATTCGTCCATCTTCTCCATTCGTTCTCTCCCACTTTCACACCACCGAAAATCTTTCTCAGCACACTCCGTTCCCATCTTTCCAATGCATTTTCTTCTCTCTTATTCAGAACCCAACATTCACTACTATACAGTACTGTAGGTTGTATCACCGTACTATATAACCGCAATTTTGCTGCTCTTGAGATAAGACTACTTTTTAAAAGTATGCTCAATGCTCCAACTGCTCGTCTTCCCTTCGCAATTCTTTTTTCAATTTCTGGAACTTCATCTCCTTTCTCTGTTACAGTGACCCCTAGGTATTCAAATTCTTTTACTTTCTCGAAACAATATTCTTTTCCATCGTTATCTATTCTAATTTTCAAAACCTGTTCTTCATTTAGTGTATCTCCCATTTCCATAAATTTTGTTTTGTGTTCGTTAATTTTCAGACCGTACTGCTTAGCTTTTCTTTCAAAAAGGTTAAATACTCTTAGCAGTTCTCTTTTTGTTCTTGTTATCAATACTATGTTGTCTGCATATGCAAGTACCTGAGTTCTTCTATCATGGATCGTACCTTGCGTTCTGATCCCGCTCTCCCTGAATATTGCCTCTAATACACAATTGAAAAGGACAGTTGATAGAGGGTCTCCCTGCTTCAAACCCCTTCGTACTTTAAACTTTTCTGAGAGGCTACCCTCCAGTGCTACTCGATTTTCTGTTCTCTCGAGTGTCATTTTCACCAGTTTGACCAACTTCTCCGGTATCCCAATTAACCGAAGTGCATGATAAAGGCGTTTCCTTACGACTGTATCATATGCCTGCTTGAAGTCTAAACAGGAGCTTCATATTTACCTGTTGTTCGTAGGTACCACACTGTAACATCTTTAGTACGAAAATCTGATAGATGGTAGATCTTCCTTTCTTAAAACCACCTTGATATTCTCCTACCTGCACACTCATATAATTGTCTAATTTTTCTCTTATAACCTTGGCAAGGACTTTATAAATTACATCAAGCAAAGCGATAGCTCTGTAACTTTCACATTGAGATTTATCTCCCTTTTTGAATATCGGGCATATTACAGCCTGACTCCATTGTCTCGGCATTTCTTCCTGATCCCATATCATCTTTAGTAGGCTGCATATTCTCTTTTCTAATATTTTACCCCTATGTTTAATCATTTCTCCTGGAATGTCGTTGATACCCGCACTCTTGTTGTTCTTTATGCTTCTTAAAACTTCCATTATTTCCTCGTCTGTTGGCGGCCCCACTACATCCTCTTGGTTGTAGTTTTCTTGTATCACTTCCATCTGAACCTCGTCATTACCTTCCTGCCTCTCATTTAGCAGTTCCTCAAAATGCTCTCTCCATCTATCTAGTTTTCCTTCCTTGTATGATATAGTAGAATATGATATAGTCGATATAGTAGAACAAAATACAAACTACTACACATGTTACCCTGCATTTTTTTTGTTGATGATTATAGACTCATTTTGTTGGGTGCTTCTTTTAGCCCTATTCGCAGTGTGCAAGTACTTGGAAAGGGAAACGAGAAACGACCGTGCGCGAGTCGCGGAGAAATATTGCAACTATCTTAAATAATTCATATTGTCAATTGAAATTGTCAAATTGACGTATATTTCATACCTTCTGTCATTGACGCAGAAAAATTATATATTGCTCCACAATATTGATATGATATGCAATTTTTATATAAAGGTAAATTTATTTAATTGTATTTTGCTTGCAGTACTGCATTTTAATAACTGATTTTATTTACTACATACAATTGTTTACGTTTGCTAAACATAACCTGCATCTTATTTTTTCTTCTTATTATTTTTTTGGACTATGGTCTTGACAATTATCCAGCAACCAGGACTAATATAATTGGCCAATATAATTAAAAGTGCGAATAAAAGTACAGAGCGTAGAAATAGAGGTCGCTTTGCCGAACTTGCACGGTCCCAATATATGGGTCTCATACATAATTTTTTATTGTTATTAAAACTTACAGCTAAGGATTTACACAAATTTGTTATATTAAATCTGTGGTTGTGTTTTGTGCTTATTACTTTCTCTATCGCTAGATTAACATTTTCGTTTATATTGCTGATGAGCGACTTGCACAGAGAACGTGTTAAACAGTATACAGGAGAGAAAGGACCACACTGGTGTCGAAAGATGTTGGTTTTAAAGGTTTCAGACAATACCCCTGGATGCGTACCTTGTACTCAACTTTTTGAAGGGCTATTGTGTTAACATTATCAGCAGATTTAGTATTCATTAGGTCTCTCATTACCCTAAAAATCTCTCCTATTTACTAATACTCAAATACAAGGTTAATAGATTAGGGCATGATTAGGACCCCCTATCTGTGAACCTTGACTCAAATAGGTATCCATACTCGCTATGATATGATTGGTACAAAGTAACGAAGTAATCAGAGTAATCAAAGTAACGATTTGCCTCTCTGTATAGTAATCGTTACTTTCGGTATTTGTCAGTAACGAGTACTTTGTAAAGAATATATACTTTTTCAACATCACTATTTACTATATTACATTATACTTTAATCCAAATAAAACCAAATTCATTCAAAGTAACACGAAATTATACTCCGAACGGAAGAAAAAATATTAAAAATTTGTATAATCAATGGCATACATGCACGCCATCCGCAGATTGGTGAAACCATCATGTAGCTCACATGTGTATTACCCACACGGAACATGTTAACTCATTCAGTGCCCCGCTGCTGACTTTGTGTCAGCGAAAGGGTTTCATTGAGGGTACCACTGACACTTAAGTGTCAGCAATGGTATTGCATTACTAAATGGCCCGTAATGAGAGTTGAGGTTGAGGTCTGTTTACGGTATGGGCATTGAATTAGTCTATGGGCATTGAACAAGTTAAAAGTCTCCACAGAAGTGTATTAGAAGCATTGTATATTTGCTTATTTTTCAGTACTACATTAAACAAAGGAATTATAAAGTGTTGCCCTTTTACTTTCATATCATATAGGTACAACGTTATGTCCTTATTAACCTTTTGACTGCCACGCACAATAAGAGGTTATTCTCCATATGCCAGCGAAATTTTAGATCCATAAGATGAATCATTGAAGAAAACGAGAGTTGCATTGCCGGGACATAAAGTTGTGCCACTTCTAGTTGTATATTTGTTATCATTTATTTTATCCCTTTCCTCATCAACTAAATCTGGTTTTACTCTAATAAATTGTTCGTGCTATAATACATAACATCCTAAAAATCTAATAAAATACCAATGCTGCTAGAATTGTGGAATTCTTCAACAGTTTAGGGTATCAGATTTAGTTTTTGAGAATGAGTCACTCTCTTCATTTTTATTGGACTATGGGAAAATGAATTCAATAATGACTTCTGCATTTAATATTTTCTATTTACCAGCGAAACTAGATGGAGTTGCCCTCTTCTTCTTTAAGTTCCATCTTTTATTGATGGTTAGACATCATCATGGTTATGTGAACCCTGTTGACTGTCAGTCTAAATAGTTCTGTACTACTATATTCAAACCATCCCCTTAAGTTCTAAAGGCAGGATATTCTTCATCTTTCTGCATTTCGCTTTTGTCAAATTTTGCCTTGCATAAAAACTTGTAGTAATGAGTATTTTTGCCCTACTACATACTCAGTCGCAATGCAGTTGCCTAGGTAATAAATTAAAGGAATTATAAATCCTGTCTTATTAATTGAAAAAGTCGCAGATTAAGGATGTACCAGTAAGAACTTTCAACGCGAAAAGTCTGAGGTTTAAATCACTATTTACCATTTTAATTTTTATTAAATTGGTGGATTCTGCATCTGAGACTCTTCAATTTGTTATGAGATGTCGCTGTATCGCGTCTAATGGGAAGTTTGAATTATTTTTCAGATTCCCTTTAAAATGATGGTGGAGCTATTTTTCGATTCAGAGGTGTGCACTCTAACAAAAGCTACTGAGGACGCCTTAAATGGTAGAAACAGCCTGTCTAGCGGGTGTGCAACCCTCTGAATCGAAAACAAGCAAAGCCATCATTTATTATTTTAAAGGAATTATATTCACATTTTAAATTCTAATGTGCCTATATCTGACAGAGATGTAAATCCACATGTTCCTCGAGTTCAACTTCACCCATCGGACAAAATCAGTGATATGAACTATAACATTATTTGTAAATGGGAATTTTTTATGTAAATGTAAAGATTTTATGTGAATTCTAAACAGTATTTAATACTTTTGTTGTTTTTAGGTGTCCTCATAGTATTCGAAGAAAGTGCAGTAGACAAAACATATGAAATGGCCCTAGAAACGATCCAGAGTATGAGCAAAGTAGTAGATACTCTTTATCAAAAAGCAAAGAAATTGTCATAGGTATAATGTAGCCGAGAATGTTATGAAAATAATAAAATGACTGTAAATTTTTCAGAACTAGATTTTTTGTAGACACTGTGTTTATATAACCTATTTAATTTGCTTTTGTTAATTCTTGTCTTTTTAAGGATTCTTATAACTCATAGTTTTCGGAGCTTGAGGGTTTTGGATGTGATGGAGTTTTTTTGTTAATACAGTATAGATATTTTTTAAGATACTTAAAGCTTATCTAAATCTAGGAAAATATCATGCCTAAAGTCATAAGAGATTCATAATCCATATGTAACTAACTCATAGAACTATTTTCTTTATAATATTTTTTACAAGCAATGAAATAAAAGCCTCAAAAAATAGACTGAACTTTAGAGACTTTAGGCATTGAGTTTTGGTCTTTATTGGGAAAATATTAATACAAAAGTTCTATAAGAAATATCTTTGTATGGTTTATTAATTCATTTTTTAACCTGCCAAGACATTGTGATCTCTATTACTATCAGTGTCATTGGCTTGTTTTCATACAATTTTTCCCTAATAATACAAATAGTTACAATAACTCTAAGATAATGTTTATTTTTCTCTTAAGAAATTCCTTTTAAAAGTAATACAAGCTTTTTATTTTTCTCCTTACCAATTACATACAAGTACACCAGTTTAGAAAAAGATGTATTATGTGGATACAGGTGTCTGATCGTTTTGAGTCATAGGGGGACATGGTTAAAGAAATATATGTACATATTTAGGTACTGTTAGATCAGCACCTTTTTATAAACAAAGGCCAAAGTCAAAAAATGTAGCTTTAACCTGTAGTATTTTTTGATTATATTAGTAACAAAACTATCTTATCGACCTATGCAATGAAGATTTTTGGTTGAACTGAAGTAATAGCGCTTGAAAAGATTTAGATTTAAAAGATAATAGTATGAGACCCCAATGCAGAATCACTATGTATAAGTTAGTTAATTAAAATTACATTTTTATATAAATTTAAGAATAGGAGTCGGTATACATTAGGATTGTCCGAAAAAACTAAAATTATTTTTTTCAAGTCGTAATACCACGGAAAAGTTGCGAATGTATGAGACTAAAAAGGGGTAAGAATTTAAAAAATATCGGTTTATATCTCCCATTCGCGCATGAGCCATAAAGTTTGCCGAAATTGGTAAAAAACTGATTTTTTACTATAATTTTTAATAGATTAGATTTAGCGTGGATACGTTTGTAATAGCTCATTTTCTCATTCTTAATAACCATACTAACTAAATTTAAGCGTGTTATTAAAATCTCGTTAACATTTTCCGTTCGCGCATAAGGCAAAAAAATAGCCAAAATGTGACAAAATTGCATATTTCATACACATTTAATTTTTCGTAATTAAGAGTTTAGTTGAATGAAAATAATACTCACATATACACTTTGTTGAACTTGTATTGAGAACACTTAAAATAAACACATCATTTTCAGAACTTTAGTAGGCTATTATTTAAAAATATTGTTTGTGACTATAGAAAAAACCAAATTTTTTTACGAGATGCAAGTTTTCAATTCGACAATATGGTCCATTGTCCGTCCAGTCCATCTTGTATTATTTTAACACCTTTTTGCTATTACATAGTAGAAGGCACTTTGAACTGTGATTTCTGTGTAAAGTCCGGCATTGCAGACCTTGATAACAATGTTGTTCGTATGAAGCCGTCGCGATTCTCAGCTCCGCAAACTTTTCCAACGGCTTCTGTTACGAGTTTTACACATCGTTCTACTGCCTGTGTATGAACAGGAAATGACTTTAATATTACATCCCAGTTAAGGGCTGAATCACTCTAAATAATTAATGTTATTTCATCATCATTTATATCTTAATAATGGAGGAGAAGATAAGTCACAGTCTAACCAATGAATTATTTCTGAATAGTCTCGACATTCAAAATTTAGTTTTGGCGGTTTGAATATTCTAATGTTAGATCTTGTTTTATCTAGCTGTCTCTGTCTAGCTGTCTAGCTTTTTTCGCCCATCCAGAACATTTGATGTTGGCCATGACACAAGATAACAGAAAACATATAAGAGAGCTTGGACTTCGCAGAATTCTGAAAGCTAGACAGCTAGATAAAACAGGATCTAACATTAGAACATTCAAACCGCCAAAACTAAATTTTGAATGTCGAGACTATTCAGAAATAATTCATTGGTTAGACTCTGACTTATCTTCTCCTCCATTATTGTTTGTATACACCGTTCTTATGCGTCAACGCCCTTCGGTAGGGATCTATGGAGGAGTATCACCAAGCCGCAAGCCCTTATCTCTTGCCGTACCGCTCCTCCATAGGCCGATCCGACGCCAGTTTATCCAGACCAAGCCGTAGACTCTATTGAGTTTTATACTACGGCGTTGGCCTTTTATAAATTTCATGGCCTAGCTGAGGCTCGAACCAGCGACCGCAAATCCACTAAACTTGTCGATCGACTGCGTCCCAGCTAACTGGACCGCCAAGACCGACTCCTCCATTATTAAAAGATATAAATGATGATGAAATAACATTAATTATTCAGAGTGATTCAGCCCCTAACTGGGATGTAATATTAAAGTCATTTCCTGTTCATACACAGGCAGTAGAACGATGTGTAAAACTCGTAACAGAAGCCGTTGGAAAAGTTTGCGGAGCTGAGAATCGCGACGGCTTCATACGAACAACATTGTTATCAAGGTCTGCAATGCCGGACTTTACACAGAAATCACAGTTCAAAGTGCCTTCTACTATGTAATAGCAAAAAGGTGTTAAAATAATACAAGATGGACTGGACGGACCATATTGTCGAATTGAAAACTTGCATCTCGTAAAAAAATTTGGTTTTTTCTATATTCACAAACAATATTTTTAAATAATAGCCTACTAAAGTTCTGAAAATGATGTGTTTAAAGTGTGTTTATTTTAAGTGTTCTCAATACAAGTTCAACAAAATGTATATGTGAATATTATTTTCATTCAACTATACTCTTAATTACGAAAAATTAAACGTGTATTATGAAATATGCAATTTTGTCACATTTTGGCTATTTTTATGCCTTATGCGCGAACGGAAAATGTTAAGAGATTTTAATAACACGCTTAAATTTAGTTAGTATGGTTATTAAGAATGAAAAAATGAGCTATTACAAACGTATCCACGCTAAATTTAATCTGTTAAAAATTATCGCAAAAAATCAGTTTTTTACCAATTTCGGCAAACTTTATGGCTCATGCGCGAATGGAAGATATAAACCGATATTTTTTAAATTCTTACCCCTTTTTAGTCTCATACATTCGCAACTTTTCGGCGGTATTACGACGTGAAAAAAATAATTTTAGTTTTTTCGGCCCACCCTTAGTGTACATTGATAACAGGTTGTCAGTCAAAAAGTGGCCGTAAATAGTTTTATTTAACTTAATTGCAATTAATTTTTGAAAACAAGTCGTTTATGACTAGGATGCATTTTTTTATATAAAATTGAAGCTATTTTTTCTGATACAGTGATATAAGGTTGAGTGCGGTAAAATGGCCGCAAATTAGGGTTGCTAGCTGTTAAAATGTGAGGTATCAGTGATAAAATGAAAGAGAGCTAGCGCGCAACGCCACTGGTTTGACAAGATTGACAATGTTTGATGACTGTTTTAACAACTTTCATTCGCCTTCAAACATTGTCAAACCAGTGGCGTGGCGCGCTAGCTTTCTTCCACTTTATCTCTGATAGCTCGTGTACAACTTGCAATCTTCGTTTGCGGCCAGTTTTTCACAAGCAACCTTATAGTGATTATGCAGTAGGATCTTAGATTATAAGTAATGATGTCATCTTTGGAAAAATGCACCTTGTATACGTACATTTCGTATATCTATATAATATTATACAAGGATTTTAAGGGATTTCAAATGTCAAGCATAATAAAAAACACATTTTCAACGAAAACTTTTAGTATATAAATTCGCAAAGTCTGTGTGTTATTGCGTTGCCGCTCCTGCAATACTTAGAGCAGATTTATCGATGGATTCATGTAGTTTTGTCTTCTGAATCCAAATCTGAAAACGACATTTCGATATCTCTAACAGTCTTCGAGATAATCGACCTCAAAGTCTAAAATGTGACGTGACAATCCTTTTATTTTCTGCCGACACACTAAACGTCAGCTGAAATCGTTGCTAGTAAGTAGGCTAGTTTTTTAATATAGGTTATTTACATTTGAGTTTGACACTTCGTGAATGTCAAAATAAATTTTAAATTAAGTATTAATAAAATATCAATGAGATTTCATAGTGAATTTAATTATATAAAATAAATACGATGTTCAAAAATACAATTTGAGTATATTTTGAAAGCAATAATTTATTAATAATTTTAAAAAGGTTTATACGAGTATACGGCCTCCCCTTTAACGGGAGTACCTGATGATAAATGGACTGTTCCATTTGTTATGAAATGAAAATTGTTATTATAGTCGATTCGCTAAACTCAGACACAACTGGCAGTGATATTAGTAGGTATTTTTTTTTGTTTTTTGGCAAAATTACTAATTATTTAGTAATTATTAACTATTTAGTAATTATTTTTTTGCCAAATTGGTAAAATTACTGACTAAAAGCACTAGCCAGTTGTGTCTAAGTTTAGCGAACCGACTATATGAAATGTTGCTTGGAATAAAAAATTATTTCTTTTTTTATTTATTTATTATTTATTTACGGACCGAAGTCCATTAGTACATGATACAATTAAATTAAAATCTCACACAAATTAGAAAAATAAGTTCTAGTAGGTACAAAATTGGTAAATACATAACAAACAATAATAAAGAATAAAATTACTTGCTCTCATTTAACAATTGAGAGCTAGAACATTTTGAAATTGACAAATACAACTTATCCTAGAACAAAGACAATAACAGTAGTTGACAAATCAGTCTTGAAATTAGAACATTAAGTTAAGTATAAATGTAATTGTGTGGAAAACGCAGTAAAGTCGTTCACAAAGAAATCAATTTGCGGAGATAATGTGTTTGCTAATTTAATAGTTTTAGAGAGATAGGAACTTGAACCATAATTTGTGCGGTTAATGACCTCGTGGAAGGTGGTCACAGAACGGGTGGTTCTTGAAGGTACATGTAGACCAATTTTATTTAAAAGTGGGATACAGAATTTATGACCATGAATTAAGTTATATAAGAAGCAAAGATCTTTATGTTGACGACGACTCTGTAATGAGTCAAGTCGAATAATTTGCAGTAAAGACTCATAACTTTGACCAGTGAGATGCATCTTATAAGCATAATAACGTAAGAATTTATGCTGAACTTGTTCGATTTTATTAATATGACAGTTATATTGAGGTGACCAAACACATGATGCATAATCTAAATGTGGTCTAACCAAAGAACAATAAAGAAATTTTAAAGAACGACCAGTCGTAAAGTCACAGCTGCATCTTTTAACAAAGCCAAGCATCTTTAATGACTTAGAAACAATGCTATTAATGTGTAGGTTGAAATTCAAGTTAGTATCAAGAATAACACCCAGATCTATAACTGAGTCAACTAATTGTAACCCTTATGGTCTGATATTATAACCAATTATATCCTAATCGAAAAAATATTTGAAGATTTTTATCAAATTATTGATAACAACAACATTTTCATTTATAACTCTTTTATTTTTAATTTGACGAAGAAAAGTTATTCTTCATAAAAAGCTCTTCATGGTCTAAGATTTATGATGCAACCATCATATTATGTATATCAAATTTTATTAATTTTATACGAGGTATATAAAAAATATGAATTTCGATCAAGAGTAAATTACCTTTATAGTTCACAACATTTAAATTAGAATTATATAATTGCACATTAAAACATAATTTTTAATTCTAAACAACTTTCCATAATAGCAATTTTCCAGATTTTGAATTAAAATACGTAAATAAACAAAGTTTTCGTTATGATAATGCTCGCATTTTCAGCTTGTTTTTGCTAAATTTTGTAGAATTACTATAGTCTTTGTCAAAGCAACTAAGATAAAAAGTATTTACTTACTCTAGACTCTAGAGCTCTAGACTTAGTAAAATATTTACTCAACCAAGGTAGTACTGTTAAAAAAAAATGCTATATTGTATACTGTATAAAAATGGTGCAGTGCAAAGTCACTATAGGAAAAAGTTGAATGTAGTAGTAGTAGTAATCTTTATTTCGAAAATTGTACATGCATATAATATACAGTGGAATCGAAAAAAAAACGGTTATCGAAAATCCGGGTTAGCCGGAGAATATGGTAAAAATTAATAAAAGACGGTATACTTACAGATAAACTCCATTATAATTGCAAAAACATGTGTTAAACGTTAAAAATACATCTAAATTACGTACAGTTGTATACAGTATTGTGGTAAAAAACTTGGTAAAAAACTCAAAAGTGAAATTTTGTTTTGTCTGATGAAAATCGGTGCGGGTTAGCCGGACTTCCGGGTTATCGGAGGCCGACTTATCGGGGTTCCACTGTACAGAGATATACACATACGTAGAGCAAACTGCATGTCAAAAATATAGTGCGGTGTCCCACATAACAATGATGTTCGCATCATGTTCTAAGCATATCCTACCAACATTCGTCGAAGTATATCCTTTTTAGTATATGCGTAGTACAAGCATAGCATGTACCATAAAAAACATTCTAAATTTCATGTTCTTTGCATGTGCCTCAAAGAATATTCTTCCACCGAATATACTGAGCACATTCGGGTACGTAGTATCTCGGAATGTTCGTAAAAGTTTATTCTTAGAATATACCTTAATCGAATATTCTTAGTATATGCAAAAGTATATACTTAACACATACCTACTTGTATATACTTTTAAAATATCTAAAAAATAATATACTGTATGTATGTACCTATAGGAACAAGAATAATGTGAGCCTATAGATTATCAACTTCGCGTTAAGAATAATTAATAAAATTTATGTATTTTAGTAGGTACTACTGAACTATCTAATTCATTTTTTTTAAACCGTTTTAATTGTATGGTAAAAAGTTTAAAACTTAATTCTATTGTGAAGAAAAATGAGAAATTCTCGTTTCGTTTTCAGTTGAAATGAATATACCATTTTGATTTGAGTTTATACCATAAGTAAAATAATTTTCGGGAATCCGGAAACGGCCATTCATTGTCATTCTGACCCTTGCACTGCATTTTATACCTGCACAAGGGAAGGGGGTAGGTAACAAAAGAGCAAAATATGAAAATAGTTTCCAGTACAGTTATGCATTTATGTCTACGCTGTTAGGTAGGACCAAGTATTTCTAGCTACAAGGACTAAAACATTTTTAAGAACATAAAAAGCAGTTTGAAAATAATAAATTCATATTGGTACTTCAATATTTCCTAAATACCTAGTAAGTAAAAGTATGTATAATGTATATTAGATACCTATAAATTTTAGTAATTTACATACATATTATAATATATTTGGCTATTATATAATTATATAAGCAGCATTTTTATTTTGATGTGCACATAATAACTAAATATATTACTTATATTTTATATATAGGCTACTTACCCATATAATATTTATTATACATAGGTAGGTACCTATATAACTAACTAAAGTTTATATATTTTATACTTACTTTTTACGTAATATTGCAGAATGTAATAACTACATTCTCATATGCAATTAGAATATGTAAATATAATATATTAGTAGAACCTATAGGATGAGATTGGGTGATGTTGAAAACATACTTCTGAGAAATACAGCACATCCTTGGAATATTCTTCCCATATACTAAAAATATGTGCGATAGTACATTCTAAGTATATACATAGAAGGTATATAGCACTTCCTTGGAATATTCTTCCCATATACTAAAAATATGTGCGATAGTACATTCTAAGTATATAACTAGAAGGTATATAGCACTTCCTTGGAAGATTCTTCCCATATACTAAAATATGTGCGATAGTACATTCTAAGTATATAAATAGAAGGTTTATAGCACCCCCTTAGAATCTTCTAAAAAGTATGTTCTTGGTATATACTGAAAAGAAGTGCGGTAGTACATTCTAAGTATATACATAGAACGTTTAAGTACTGTAATGTAGTATATACTCAGTATATGCTCTGCACATTCGCAATGGTAATTACGCATATTCTAAGTATATACTTTTTCTGAAAAGTATGTTCTATGAATCTACTAAGAACATGAAATTGTTATGTGGGGTGAAGTCATCAATTATTACCCAAATGGTATTTGTCTTTTTAACCTGAGCTGAAGCCTGCCTGTTTTTTGAGCTGATAGAAATCAAGATCCCTCTTTAAGATTTTCGTAAATAGGTTGTACATGTGTCAAGAGGCTGATGGGTCTATAATTTTCTAATTTAGTAATATCACCTTTTTATGTAACAAGGCTATCACTGCATTGTTCCAGTCTGTTGGAATCATAGTCTCATCAAAGATTTATTAAACAGTTCATTACTGATTATTCATTTCCTTTATAGCTGCATTTACTTCTGACACTGTAATGGGTAAAAGTACCTTCAGACCCATATTTATGAGAGTCCTTACTCCTGTCGGGAAATTGTCTTGTGTTCTTTGGCTGGTAGAGAGGTCTTTTTATTTATTTTTAGAATGACCTGTTCATCTGCTGTTGCCTTATCGTCTTTCTATTTCATATTGTATATTTATTTTTAACTTTGTGTAATTTTCTTTTCATTACTTTTATACCTTCTTTCTTTTCTATTGTTACACATAATCCTAATGTAATTACTCAAACAACCAATAATAAAAAAAGAAAAATATTTTATAAAAGTACATTTTTTTAATAAGTAATGAAAATATATTATTATACAAAAGTAATACTAAGTACAGTCTTATTGTTTTTTTATTATTTTATTTCGAACTTTAAAAACGACTCGCACCAAATTCTCTCTCCCTCTCTCTCTCGAACGATTTATTCTTAATCTCTATGAAGATATGGTACCTGAAGACTCAAGAACTGAAGTCGGCGTGATTGGACGGCTGTTAGTAGTATTCTGGTCATTTGCTATCTGTTGACCTTCACTAGGAACCGAAGGGTGCTCATTCGCATCTAGTAGATGTTCGTTGGAACTCGATGGACGCTCATTGGAAGTTGAAGGTTGTTGCTCATTAGAACGAGGAATATGTACATTAGAATCTGATGGATACTGGTCCGGAATGAAAGGACTTAATGCGCACAGTTTTAGTATATTCTCTATGTGCTTCTCTGTGGAAATAAGTTCATTATTTTCTGAAACTGAAGGGTGCTCATTCAAGTGTAATGGGTGTTCGTTGGAACTCAATGGACGCTCATTGGGTGTTGAAGGTTGTTGCTCATTAGAACGAGGAACATGTACATTAGAATCTGCTGGATACTGGTCCGGAATGAAAGGACTTAACGCGCACAGTTTTAGTATATTCTTTATGTGCTTCTCTGTGGAATCAAGTTCATTATTTTCTGAAACTGAAGGGTGCTCATTCAAATAAAGTGGATGTTCGTTGGAACTCAATGGACGCTCATCGGGAGTTGAAGGTTGTTGCTTATTAGAACGAGGAATATGTACATTAGAATCTGATGGATACTGGTCCGGAATGAAAGGACTTAATGCGCACAGTTTTAGTATATTCTTTATGTGCTTCTCTGTGGAATCAAGTTCATTATTTTCTGAAACTGAAGGGTGCCCATTCAAATAAAGTGGATGTTCGTTGGGACTCAATGGACGCTCATTGGGAGTTGAAGGTTGTTGCCCGTTAGAACGAGGAATATGTACATTAGAATCTGATGGATACTGGTCCGGAATGAAAGGACTTAATGCGCACAGTTTTAGTATATTCTTTCTGTGCTTCTCTGTGGAATCAAGTTCATTATTTTCTGAAACTGAAGGGTGCTCATTCAAATAAAGTGGATGTTCGTTGGAACTCAATGGACGCTCATTGGGAGTTGAAGATTGTTGCTCATTAGAACGAGGAATATGTACATTAGAATCTGATGCATACTGGTCCGGAATGAAAGGACTTAATGCGCACAGTTTTAGTATATTCTTTATGTGCTTCTTTGTAGAATCAAGTTCATTATTTTCTGAAACTGAAGGGTGCTCATTCAAATAAAGTGGATGTTCGTTGGAACTCAATGGACGCTCATTGGGAGTTGAAGGTTGTTGCTCATTAGAAAGAGGAATATGTATATTAGAAACTGATGGATGATGACCCGAAATCAAAGGACTTAATGCGCACAGTTTTAGTATATTCTCTATGTGCTTCTCTGTCGAAATAAATTCATGATTTCCAGAAACTGAAGTGTGCTCATTTGAATCTAGTGAATATTCGTTGGAACTCAATGAACGCTCATTAGAAGTTGAAGGTTGTTGCTCATACGGCTTTGAAAGTAAAGAACTTATTAGTCTCTGTGTTATATTTTTTCTCCTCTTCGTGGAAATAAATTCATTATTTTCTGAAACTGAAGGGTGCTCATTCGAATCTAGTGGGTGTTCGTTGGAACTCAATGAACGCTCATTTGAATTTGAAGGTTGTTGCTCATACGGCTTTGAAAATAAAGAACTTATTAGTCTCTGTGTTATATTTTTTCTTCTCTCCGTGGAAATAAATTCAATATTTTCTGAAACTGAAGGGTGCTCATTCGAATCTAGTGGATGTTCGTTGGAACTCAATGGCCGCTCATTTGAAGTTGAAGGTTGTTGCTCATACGGCTTTGAAAGTAAAGAACTTGTTAGTCTCTGTGTTACATTTTTTCTCCTCTCCATGGAAATAAATCCATTATTTTCTGAAACTGAAGGGTGCTCATTCGAATATAGTGGGTGTTCGTTGCAACTCAATGAACGCTCATTTGATTTTGAAGGTTGTTGCTCGCACAGCTTTGAAAGTAAAGAAGTTATTATGCTCTGTGTTATATTTTTTCTCCTCTCCGTTGAAATATATTCATTATTTTTTGAAACTGAAGGATGCTCATTCGAATATAGTGGGTGTTCGTTGGAACTCAATGAACGCTTATTTGAATTTGAAGGTTGTTGCTCATACGGCTTTGAAAGTAAAGAACTTATTAGTCTCTGTGTTATATTTTTTCTCCTCTCGGTGGAAACAAATGCATTATTTTCTGAAACTGAAGGGTGCACATTCGAATCTAGTGGATGTTCGTTGGAACTCAATGAACGCTCATTTGAATTTGAAGGTTGTTGCTCATACGGCTTTGAAAGTAAAGAACTTATTAATCTCTGTGTTATATTTTTTCTCCTCTCCGTGGAAACAAATTCATTATTTTCTGAAACTGAAGGGTGCACATTCGAATCTAGTGGATGTTCGTTGGAACTCAATGAACGCTCATTTGAATTTGAAGGTTGTTGCTCATACGGCTTTGAAAGTAAAGAACTTATTAGTCTCTGTGTTATATTTTTTTTCCTCTCCGTGGAAACAAATTCATTATTTTCTGAAACTGAATGGTGCTCATTCGAATCTAGTGGGTGTTCGTTGGAACTCGATGCACGCTCATTTGAAGTTAAAGGTTGCTGCTCATTCGAAAGTGTAAAATATGTAAGTTTTAGTTTTAGTATTCTTTCTTCTTGCTTTCTCTTGGAAATAAATTCATCATTTTCAGAAACTGAAGGGTGCTCATTCGAATCTAGTGGATGTTCGTTGGAACTCAATGGACGCTCATTTGAAGTTGAAGGTCGTTGCTCATTGGAACCCGGAATGTGTACATTAGAAACTGATGGATACGGCTTCGAAAGCAAAGAACTCAATATGCTCAGTGGGATAGTTTTTTTCTTTTCCGTGGAAATAAGAGAATGCTTATTTGAACTTGAAGGTTGTTGCTCGTTGGGATCCGAATTATATACATTAGAATCTGGAGACTGGTCCAAAATCAAAGGACTTAATACGCTCAAATTGAGTATATCTTCTTCCTGTTCCTCCGTGGAAATAAGTTCACCATTTTCTGAAACCGATCGATGTTCATTCGAATCTAGTGAATGTTCGTTGCAGATGAATGAACAGTCATTTGAAGTTGGAGATTGCTGCTCATTCGAACTTGCAACATGTACATTAGAAACTGATGGATACTCGTTCGAAGTCAAAGAATTTGATACGCTCATTTTTCGTGTGTTTTCTTCTTGCTTCTCCGTGGAAAGAAATTCATCATTGTCTTCTATTTCGAGATCGCTATCAATTGTCGAAGGATTTTCGCTCGTTCCGGTGCTTGATGATGACGGTGACCAGGAGCGTCATTTGAAATTTTGATAGGGGGGGGCAAGCATTATATATACAATACATTTATATGCAAACATAATACAAAATTGATCTATTTTTTGTAAATTTCAGTAATTTTCAGGGCCAGGGGGGGGCAAATGCCCCCCCTGCCCCCTATCAAATGACGCCCCTGACGGTGACGTAGCCGTTCCACGTAGTGTTTCTATATTTTACGGGAATGATAAATGAATTAGTAAATAATTAGTGGATGGTCAAATACATGACAATAACTAAGAAGACAAATACACAAACAAACATACATATATACAAACAATATACAAACAAACATACATACATGTGCAGAGAATGCCAGAACACCGTCTGCCCAAACAGATTCTAGATTGGTCAACACATGGAAAAAGAAAAAGAGACCCACCCAGAAAGAGCTGGAGAGAAGGAATAGACAGAGAGATCCGATAGAGAGGTTTAGACGAAGACCTTTGGAAAGATAGAGATGCATGGAGATTGGGCATCGGAAGACGTCGGAGGACGTTTAAACCGATTATATATATACATATATATATATATATATATATATATATATATATATATATATATATATATATATATATAATTAAACGAAAAGATTTCTCTGGTATACAGAAGAAATCTTTTCCGTAGCGGACGTGAAAATGTAAATTTCAAAGTCTTCATAAAAGACGATGAACGACAAAAGACACCTCTTTGTGTCACAGATTTGTCTACAAAGCCACGTTATTCGCTACACATTCGTCAATAACGGAGAAGAACCGTGATATGAAAGGAAACGGCAATTGCATTTTATTTCACTTCGACCACCACCGATATTCTACACGACGTGTTTCGAGCTCATGTCAAGCTCTCGTCAGGAACATCTAGGTGGATGGTCGAGGTGTAAGAAAATGCTTTTGGCCTTTCTGGTAATAATAAAATAACCAGACTTCAGTACACTTGGTACGACATCTATATTAATTAAACGAAAAGATTTCTCTGGTATACAGAAGAAATCTTTTCCGTAGCGGACGTGAAAATGTAAATTTCAAAGTCTTCATAAAAGACGATGAACGACAAAAGACACCTCTTTGTGTCACAGATTTGTCTACAAAGCCACGTTATTCGCTACACATTCGTCAATAACGGAGAAGAACCGTGATATGAAAGGAAACGGCAATTGCATTTTATTTCACTTCGACCACCACCGATATTCTACACGACGTGTTTCGAGCTCATGTCAAGCTCTCGTCAGGAACATCTAGGTGGATGGTCGAGGTGTAAGAAAATGCTTTTGGCCTTTCTGGTAATAATAAAATAACCAGACTTCAGTACACTTGGTACGACATCTATATTAATTAAACGAAAAGATTTCTCTGGTATACAGAAGAAATCTTTTCCGTAGCGGACGTGAAAATGTAAATTTCAAAGTCTTCATAAAAGACGATGAACGACAAAAGACACCTCTTTGTGTCACAGATTTGTCTACAAAGCCACGTTATTCGCTACACATTCGTCAATAACGGAGAAGAACCGTGATATGAAAGGAAACGGCAATTGCATTTTATTTCACTTCGACCACCACCGATATTCTACACGACGTGTTTCGAGCTCATGTCAAGCTCTCGTCAGGAACATCTAGGTGGATGGTCGAGGTGTAAGAAAATGCTTTTGGCCTTTCTGGTAATAATAAAATAACCAGACTTCAGTACACTTGGTACGACATCTATATTAATTAAACGAAAAGATTTCTCTGGTATACAGAAGAAATCTTTTCCGTAGCGGACGTGAAAATGTAAATTTCAAAGTCTTCATAAAAGACGATGAACGACAAAAGACACCTCTTTGTGTCACAGATTTGTCTACAAAGCCACGTTATTCGCTACACATTCGTCAATAACGGAGAAGAACCGTGATATGAAAGGAAACGGCAATTGCATTTTATTTCACTTCGACCACCACCGATATTCTACACGACGTGTTTCGAGCTCATGTCAAGCTCTCGTCAGGAACATCTAGGTGGATGGTCGAGGTGTAAGAAAATGCTTTTGGCCTTTCTGGTAATAATAAAATAACCAGACTTCAGTACACTTGGTACGACATCTATATTAATTAAACGAAAAGATTTCTCTGGTATACAGAAGAAATCTTTTCCGTAGCGGACGTGAAAATGTAAATTTCAAAGTCTTCATAAAAGACGATGAACGACAAAAGACACCTCTTTGTGTCACAGATTTGTCTACAAAGCCACGTTATTCGCTACACATTCGTCAATAACGGAGAAGAACCGTGATATGAAAGGAAACGGCAATTGCATTTTATTTCACTTCGACCACCACCGATATTCTACACGACGTGTTTCGAGCTCATGTCAAGCTCTCGTCAGGAACATCTAGGTGGATGGTCGAGGTGTAAGAAAATGCTTTTGGCCTTTCTGGTAATAATAAAATAACCAGACTTCAGTACACTTGGTACGACATCTATATTAATTAAACGAAAAGATTTCTCTGGTATACAGAAGAAATCTTTTCCGTAGCGGACGTGAAAATGTAAATTTCAAAGTCTTCATAAAAGACGATGAACGACAAAAGACACCTCTTTGTGTCACAGATTTGTCTACAAAGCCACGTTATTCGCTACACATTCGTCAATAACGGAGAAGAACCGTGATATGAAAGGAAACGGCAATTGCATTTTATTTCACTTCGACCACCACCGATATTCTACACGACGTGTTTCGAGCTCATGTCAAGCTCTCGTCAGGAACATCTAGGTGGATGGTCGAGGTGTAAGAAAATGCTTTTGGCCTTTCTGGTAATAATAAAATAACCAGACTTCAGTACACTTGGTACGACATCTATATTAATTAAACGAAAAGATTTCTCTGGTATACAGAAGAAATCTTTTCCGTAGCGGACGTGAAAATGTAAATTTCAAAGTCTTCATAAAAGACGATGAACGACAAAAGACACCTCTTTGTGTCACAGATTTGTCTACAAAGCCACGTTATTCGCTACACATTCGTCAATAACGGAGAAGAACCGTGATATGAAAGGAAACGGCAATTGCATTTTATTTCACTTCGACCACCACCGATATTCTACACGACGTGTTTCGAGCTCATGTCAAGCTCTCGTCAGGAACATCTAGGTGGATGGTCGAGGTGTAAGAAAATGCTTTTGGCCTTTCTGGTAATAATAAAATAACCAGACTTCAGTACACTTGGTACGACATCTATATTAATTAAACGAAAAGATTTCTCTGGTATACAGAAGAAATCTTTTCCGTAGCGGACGTGAAAATGTAAATTTCAAAGTCTTCATAAAAGACGATGAACGACAAAAGACACCTCTTTGTGTCACAGATCACGGTTCTTCTCCGTTATTGACGAATGTGTAGCGAATAACGTGGCTTTGTAGACAAATCTGTGACACAAAGAGGTGTCTTTTGTCGTTCATCGTCTTTTATGAAGACTTTGAAATTTACATTTTCACGTCCGCTACGGAAAAGATTTCTTCTGTATACCAGAGAAATCTTTTCGTTTAATTAATATAGATGTCGTACCAAGTGTACTGAAGTCTGGTTATTTTATTATTACCAGAAAGGCCAAAAGCATTTTCTTACACCTCGACCATCCACCTAGATGTTCCTGACGAGAGCTTGACATGAGCTCGAAACACGTCGTGTAGAATATCGGTGGTGGTCGAAGTGAAATAAAATGCAATTGCCGTTTCCTTTCATATCACGGTTCTTCTCCGTTATTGACGAATGTGTAGCGAATAACGTGGCTTTGTAGACAAATCTGTGACACAAAGAGGTGTCTTTTGTCGTTCATCGTCTTTTATGAAGACTTTGAAATTTACATTTTCACGTCCGCTACGGAAAAGATTTCTTCTGTATACCAGAGAAATCTTTTCGTTTAATTAATATAGATGTCGTACCAAGTGTACTGAAGTCTGGTTATTTTATTATTACCAGAAAGGCCAAAAGCATTTTCTTACACCTCGACCATCCACCTAGATGTTCCTGACGAGAGCTTGACATGAGCTCGAAACACGTCGTGTAGAATATCGGTGGTGGTCGAAGTGAAATAAAATGCAATTGCCGTTTCCTTTCATATCACGGTTCTTCTCCGTTATTGACGAATGTGTAGCGAATAACGTGGCTTTGTAGACAAATCTGTGACACAAAGAGGTGTCTTTTGTCGTTCATCGTCTTTTATGAAGACTTTGAAATTTACATTTTCACGTCCGCTACGGAAAAGATTTCTTCTGTATACCAGAGAAATCTTTTCGTTTAATTAATATAGATGTCGTACCAAGTGTACTGAAGTCTGGTTATTTTATTATTACCAGAAAGGCCAAAAGCATTTTCTTACACCTCGACCATCCACCTAGATGTTCCTGACGAGAGCTTGACATGAGCTCGAAACACGTCGTGTAGAATATCGGTGGTGGTCGAAGTGAAATAAAATGCAATTGCCGTTTCCTTTCATATCACGGTTCTTCTCCGTTATTGACGAATGTGTAGCGAATAACGTGGCTTTGTAGACAAATCTGTGACACAAAGAGGTGTCTTTTGTCGTTCATCGTCTTTTATGAAGACTTTGAAATTTACATTTTCACGTCCGCTACGGAAAAGATTTCTTCTGTATACCAGAGAAATCTTTTCGTTTAATTAATATAGATGTCGTACCAAGTGTACTGAAGTCTGGTTATTTTATTATTACCAGAAAGGCCAAAAGCATTTTCTTACACCTCGACCATCCACCTAGATGTTCCTGACGAGAGCTTGACATGAGCTCGAAACACGTCGTGTAGAATATCGGTGGTGGTCGAAGTGAAATAAAATGCAATTGCCGTTTCCTTTCATATCACGGTTCTTCTCCGTTATTGACGAATGTGTAGCGAATAACGTGGCTTTGTAGACAAATCTGTGACACAAAGAGGTGTCTTTTGTCGTTCATCGTCTTTTATGAAGACTTTGAAATTTACATTTTCACGTCCGCTACGGAAAAGATTTCTTCTGTATACCAGAGAAATCTTTTCGTTTAATTAATATAGATGTCGTACCAAGTGTACTGAAGTCTGGTTATTTTATTATTACCAGAAAGGCCAAAAGCATTTTCTTACACCTCGACCATCCACCTAGATGTTCCTGACGAGAGCTTGACATGAGCTCGAAACACGTCGTGTAGAATATCGGTGGTGGTCGAAGTGAAATAAAATGCAATTGCCGTTTCCTTTCATATCACGGTTCTTCTCCGTTATTGACGAATGTGTAGCGAATAACGTGGCTTTGTAGACAAATCTGTGACACAAAGAGGTGTCTTTTGTCGTTCATCGTCTTTTATGAAGACTTTGAAATTTACATTTTCACGTCCGCTACGGAAAAGATTTCTTCTGTATACCAGAGAAATCTTTTCGTTTAATTAATATAGATGTCGTACCAAGTGTACTGAAGTCTGGTTATTTTATTATTACCAGAAAGGCCAAAAGCATTTTCTTACACCTCGACCATCCACCTAGATGTTCCTGACGAGAGCTTGACATGAGCTCGAAACACGTCGTGTAGAATATCGGTGGTGGTCGAAGTGAAATAAAATGCAATTGCCGTTTCCTTTCATATCACGGTTCTTCTCCGTTATTGACGAATGTGTAGCGAATAACGTGGCTTTGTAGACAAATCTGTGACACAAAGAGGTGTCTTTTGTCGTTCATCGTCTTTTATGAAGACTTTGAAATTTACATTTTCACGTCCGCTACGGAAAAGATTTCTTCTGTATACCAGAGAAATCTTTTCGTTTAATTAATATAGATGTCGTACCAAGTGTACTGAAGTCTGGTTATTTTATTATTACCAGAAAGGCCAAAAGCATTTTCTTACACCTCGACCATCCACCTAGATGTTCCTGACGAGAGCTTGACATGAGCTCGAAACACGTCGTGTAGAATATCGGTGGTGGTCGAAGTGAAATAAAATGCAATTGCCGTTTCCTTTCATATCACGGTTCTTCTCCGTTATTGACGAATGTGTAGCGAATAACGTGGCTTTGTAGACAAATCTGTGACACAAAGAGGTGTCTTTTGTCGTTCATCGTCTTTTATGAAGACTTTGAAATTTACATTTTCACGTCCGCTACGGAAAAGATTTCTTCTGTATACCAGAGAAATCTTTTCGTTTAATTAATATAGATGTCGTACCAAGTGTACTGAAGTCTGGTTATTTTATTATTACCAGAAAGGCCAAAAGCATTTTCTTACACCTCGACCATCCACCTAGATGTTCCTGACGAGAGCTTGACATGAGCTCGAAACACGTCGTGTAGAATATCGGTGGTGGTCGAAGTGAAATAAAATGCAATTGCCGTTTCCTTTCATATCACGGTTCTTCTCCGTTATTGACGAATGTGTAGCGAATAACGTGGCTTTGTAGACAAATCTGTGACACAAAGAGGTGTCTTTTGTCGTTCATCGTCTTTTATGAAGACTTTGAAATTTACATTTTCACGTCCGCTACGGAAAAGATTTCTTCTGTATACCAGAGAAATCTTTTCGTTTAATTAATATAGATGTCGTACCAAGTGTACTGAAGTCTGGTTATTTTATTATTACCAGAAAGGCCAAAAGCATTTTCTTACACCTCGACCATCCACCTAGATGTTCCTGACGAGAGCTTGACATGAGCTCGAAACACGTCGTGTAGAATATCGGTGGTGGTCGAAGTGAAATAAAATGCAATTGCCGTTTCCTTTCATATCACGGTTCTTCTCCGTTATTGACGAATGTGTAGCGAATAACGTGGCTTTGTAGACAAATCTGTGACACAAAGAGGTGTCTTTTGTCGTTCATCGTCTTTTATGAAGACTTTGAAATTTACATTTTCACGTCCGCTACGGAAAAGATTTCTTCTGTATACCAGAGAAATCTTTTCGTTTAATTAATATAGATGTCGTACCAAGTGTACTGAAGTCTGGTTATTTTATTATTACCAGAAAGGCCAAAAGCATTTTCTTACACCTCGACCATCCACCTAGATGTTCCTGACGAGAGCTTGACATGAGCTCGAAACACGTCGTGTAGAATATCGGTGGTGGTCGAAGTGAAATAAAATGCAATTGCCGTTTCCTTTCATATCACGGTTCTTCTCCGTTATTGACGAATGTGTAGCGAATAACGTGGCTTTGTAGACAAATCTGTGACACAAAGAGGTGTCTTTTGTCGTTCATCGTCTTTTATGAAGACTTTGAAATTTACATTTTCACGTCCGCTACGGAAAAGATTTCTTCTGTATACCAGAGAAATCTTTTCGTTTAATTAATATAGATGTCGTACCAAGTGTACTGAAGTCTGGTTATTTTATTATTACCAGAAAGGCCAAAAGCATTTTCTTACACCTCGACCATCCACCTAGATGTTCCTGACGAGAGCTTGACATGAGCTCGAAACACGTCGTGTAGAATATCGGTGGTGGTCGAAGTGAAATAAAATGCAATTGCCGTTTCCTTTCATATCACGGTTCTTCTCCGTTATTGACGAATGTGTAGCGAATAACGTGGCTTTGTAGACAAATCTGTGACACAAAGAGGTGTCTTTTGTCGTTCATCGTCTTTTATGAAGACTTTGAAATTTACATTTTCACGTCCGCTACGGAAAAGATTTCTTCTGTATACCAGAGAAATCTTTTCGTTTAATTAATATAGATGTCGTACCAAGTGTACTGAAGTCTGGTTATTTTATTATTACCAGAAAGGCCAAAAGCATTTTCTTACACCTCGACCATCCACCTAGATGTTCCTGACGAGAGCTTGACATGAGCTCGAAACACGTCGTGTAGAATATCGGTGGTGGTCGAAGTGAAATAAAATGCAATTGCCGTTTCCTTTCATATCACGGTTCTTCTCCGTTATTGACGAATGTGTAGCGAATAACGTGGCTTTGTAGACAAATCTGTGACACAAAGAGGTGTCTTTTGTCGTTCATCGTCTTTTATGAAGACTTTGAAATTTACATTTTCACGTCCGCTACGGAAAAGATTTCTTCTGTATACCAGAGAAATCTTTTCGTTTAATTAATATAGATGTCGTACCAAGTGTACTGAAGTCTGGTTATTTTATTATTACCAGAAAGGCCAAAAGCATTTTCTTACACCTCGACCATCCACCTAGATGTTCCTGACGAGAGCTTGACATGAGCTCGAAACACGTCGTGTAGAATATCGGTGGTGGTCGAAGTGAAATAAAATGCAATTGCCGTTTCCTTTCATATCACGGTTCTTCTCCGTTATTGACGAATGTGTAGCGAATAACGTGGCTTTGTAGACAAATCTGTGACACAAAGAGGTGTCTTTTGTCGTTCATCGTCTTTTATGAAGACTTTGAAATTTACATTTTCACGTCCGCTACGGAAAAGATTTCTTCTGTATACCAGAGAAATCTTTTCGTTTAATTAATATAGATGTCGTACCAAGTGTACTGAAGTCTGGTTATTTTATTATTACCAGAAAGGCCAAAAGCATTTTCTTACACCTCGACCATCCACCTAGATGTTCCTGACGAGAGCTTGACATGAGCTCGAAACACGTCGTGTAGAATATCGGTGGTGGTCGAAGTGAAATAAAATGCAATTGCCGTTTCCTTTCATATCACGGTTCTTCTCCGTTATTGACGAATGTGTAGCGAATAACGTGGCTTTGTAGACAAATCTGTGACACAAAGAGGTGTCTTTTGTCGTTCATCGTCTTTTATGAAGACTTTGAAATTTACATTTTCACGTCCGCTACGGAAAAGATTTCTTCTGTATACCAGAGAAATCTTTTCGTTTAATTAATATAGATGTCGTACCAAGTGTACTGAAGTCTGGTTATTTTATTATTACCAGAAAGGCCAAAAGCATTTTCTTACACCTCGACCATCCACCTAGATGTTCCTGACGAGAGCTTGACATGAGCTCGAAACACGTCGTGTAGAATATCGGTGGTGGTCGAAGTGAAATAAAATGCAATTGCCGTTTCCTTTCATATCACGGTTCTTCTCCGTTATTGACGAATGTGTAGCGAATAACGTGGCTTTGTAGACAAATCTGTGACACAAAGAGGTGTCTTTTGTCGTTCATCGTCTTTTATGAAGACTTTGAAATTTACATTTTCACGTCCGCTACGGAAAAGATTTCTTCTGTATACCAGAGAAATCTTTTCGTTTAATTAATATAGATGTCGTACCAAGTGTACTGAAGTCTGGTTATTTTATTATTACCAGAAAGGCCAAAAGCATTTTCTTACACCTCGACCATCCACCTAGATGTTCCTGACGAGAGCTTGACATGAGCTCGAAACACGTCGTGTAGAATATCGGTGGTGGTCGAAGTGAAATAAAATGCAATTGCCGTTTCCTTTCATATCACGGTTCTTCTCCGTTATTGACGAATGTGTAGCGAATAACGTGGCTTTGTAGACAAATCTGTGACACAAAGAGGTGTCTTTTGTCGTTCATCGTCTTTTATGAAGACTTTGAAATTTACATTTTCACGTCCGCTACGGAAAAGATTTCTTCTGTATACCAGAGAAATCTTTTCGTTTAATTAATATAGATGTCGTACCAAGTGTACTGAAGTCTGGTTATTTTATTATTACCAGAAAGGCCAAAAGCATTTTCTTACACCTCGACCATCCACCTAGATGTTCCTGACGAGAGCTTGACATGAGCTCGAAACACGTCGTGTAGAATATCGGTGGTGGTCGAAGTGAAATAAAATGCAATTGCCGTTTCCTTTCATATCACGGTTCTTCTCCGTTATTGACGAATGTGTAGCGAATAACGTGGCTTTGTAGACAAATCTGTGACACAAAGAGGTGTCTTTTGTCGTTCATCGTCTTTTATGAAGACTTTGAAATTTACATTTTCACGTCCGCTACGGAAAAGATTTCTTCTGTATACCAGAGAAATCTTTTCGTTTAATTAATATAGATGTCGTACCAAGTGTACTGAAGTCTGGTTATTTTATTATTACCAGAAAGGCCAAAAGCATTTTCTTACACCTCGACCATCCACCTAGATGTTCCTGACGAGAGCTTGACATGAGCTCGAAACACGTCGTGTAGAATATCGGTGGTGGTCGAAGTGAAATAAAATGCAATTGCCGTTTCCTTTCATATCACGGTTCTTCTCCGTTATTGACGAATGTGTAGCGAATAACGTGGCTTTGTAGACAAATCTGTGACACAAAGAGGTGTCTTTTGTCGTTCATCGTCTTTTATGAAGACTTTGAAATTTACATTTTCACGTCCGCTACGGAAAAGATTTCTTCTGTATACCAGAGAAATCTTTTCGTTTAATTAATATAGATGTCGTACCAAGTGTACTGAAGTCTGGTTATTTTATTATTACCAGAAAGGCCAAAAGCATTTTCTTACACCTCGACCATCCACCTAGATGTTCCTGACGAGAGCTTGACATGAGCTCGAAACACGTCGTGTAGAATATCGGTGGTGGTCGAAGTGAAATAAAATGCAATTGCCGTTTCCTTTCATATCACGGTTCTTCTCCGTTATTGACGAATGTGTAGCGAATAACGTGGCTTTGTAGACAAATCTGTGACACAAAGAGGTGTCTTTTGTCGTTCATCGTCTTTTATGAAGACTTTGAAATTTACATTTTCACGTCCGCTACGGAAAAGATTTCTTCTGTATACCAGAGAAATCTTTTCGTTTAATTAATATAGATGTCGTACCAAGTGTACTGAAGTCTGGTTATTTTATTATTACCAGAAAGGCCAAAAGCATTTTCTTACACCTCGACCATCCACCTAGATGTTCCTGACGAGAGCTTGACATGAGCTCGAAACACGTCGTGTAGAATATCGGTGGTGGTCGAAGTGAAATAAAATGCAATTGCCGTTTCCTTTCATATCACGGTTCTTCTCCGTTATTGACGAATGTGTAGCGAATAACGTGGCTTTGTAGACAAATCTGTGACACAAAGAGGTGTCTTTTGTCGTTCATCGTCTTTTATGAAGACTTTGAAATTTACATTTTCACGTCCGCTACGGAAAAGATTTCTTCTGTATACCAGAGAAATCTTTTCGTTTAATTAATATAGATGTCGTACCAAGTGTACTGAAGTCTGGTTATTTTATTATTACCAGAAAGGCCAAAAGCATTTTCTTACACCTCGACCATCCACCTAGATGTTCCTGACGAGAGCTTGACATGAGCTCGAAACACGTCGTGTAGAATATCGGTGGTGGTCGAAGTGAAATAAAATGCAATTGCCGTTTCCTTTCATATCACGGTTCTTCTCCGTTATTGACGAATGTGTAGCGAATAACGTGGCTTTGTAGACAAATCTGTGACACAAAGAGGTGTCTTTTGTCGTTCATCGTCTTTTATGAAGACTTTGAAATTTACATTTTCACGTCCGCTACGGAAAAGATTTCTTCTGTATACCAGAGAAATCTTTTCGTTTAATTAATATAGATGTCGTACCAAGTGTACTGAAGTCTGGTTATTTTATTATTACCAGAAAGGCCAAAAGCATTTTCTTACACCTCGACCATCCACCTAGATGTTCCTGACGAGAGCTTGACATGAGCTCGAAACACGTCGTGTAGAATATCGGTGGTGGTCGAAGTGAAATAAAATGCAATTGCCGTTTCCTTTCATATCACGGTTCTTCTCCGTTATTGACGAATGTGTAGCGAATAACGTGGCTTTGTAGACAAATCTGTGACACAAAGAGGTGTCTTTTGTCGTTCATCGTCTTTTATGAAGACTTTGAAATTTACATTTTCACGTCCGCTACGGAAAAGATTTCTTCTGTATACCAGAGAAATCTTTTCGTTTAATTAATATAGATGTCGTACCAAGTGTACTGAAGTCTGGTTATTTTATTATTACCAGAAAGGCCAAAAGCATTTTCTTACACCTCGACCATCCACCTAGATGTTCCTGACGAGAGCTTGACATGAGCTCGAAACACGTCGTGTAGAATATCGGTGGTGGTCGAAGTGAAATAAAATGCAATTGCCGTTTCCTTTCATATCACGGTTCTTCTCCGTTATTGACGAATGTGTAGCGAATAACGTGGCTTTGTAGACAAATCTGTGACACAAAGAGGTGTCTTTTGTCGTTCATCGTCTTTTATGAAGACTTTGAAATTTACATTTTCACGTCCGCTACGGAAAAGATTTCTTCTGTATACCAGAGAAATCTTTTCGTTTAATTAATATAGATGTCGTACCAAGTGTACTGAAGTCTGGTTATTTTATTATTACCAGAAAGGCCAAAAGCATTTTCTTACACCTCGACCATCCACCTAGATGTTCCTGACGAGAGCTTGACATGAGCTCGAAACACGTCGTGTAGAATATCGGTGGTGGTCGAAGTGAAATAAAATGCAATTGCCGTTTCCTTTCATATCACGGTTCTTCTCCGTTATTGACGAATGTGTAGCGAATAACGTGGCTTTGTAGACAAATCTGTGACACAAAGAGGTGTCTTTTGTCGTTCATCGTCTTTTATGAAGACTTTGAAATTTACATTTTCACGTCCGCTACGGAAAAGATTTCTTCTGTATACCAGAGAAATCTTTTCGTTTAATTAATATAGATGTCGTACCAAGTGTACTGAAGTCTGGTTATTTTATTATTACCAGAAAGGCCAAAAGCATTTTCTTACACCTCGACCATCCACCTAGATGTTCCTGACGAGAGCTTGACATGAGCTCGAAACACGTCGTGTAGAATATCGGTGGTGGTCGAAGTGAAATAAAATGCAATTGCCGTTTCCTTTCATATCACGGTTCTTCTCCGTTATTGACGAATGTGTAGCGAATAACGTGGCTTTGTAGACAAATCTGTGACACAAAGAGGTGTCTTTTGTCGTTCATCGTCTTTTATGAAGACTTTGAAATTTACATTTTCACGTCCGCTACGGAAAAGATTTCTTCTGTATACCAGAGAAATCTTTTCGTTTAATTAATATAGATGTCGTACCAAGTGTACTGAAGTCTGGTTATTTTATTATTACCAGAAAGGCCAAAAGCATTTTCTTACACCTCGACCATCCACCTAGATGTTCCTGACGAGAGCTTGACATGAGCTCGAAACACGTCGTGTAGAATATCGGTGGTGGTCGAAGTGAAATAAAATGCAATTGCCGTTTCCTTTCATATATATATATATATATATATATATATATATATATATATATATGTATATATATATATATATATATATATATATATATATATAGATATATATATATATATAAACAAACAAATGAAATAGAGAATGCGGAAAAATCCCCTTACGAACAATTCACACATCCACTACTTCGGGCTGGGAAAATTTTTTTGAATAGAATCGAAGATCCAAACACCAGCTCTTAGAAATGTGTTTCGCCCTCTTCAACCTCTATGGGCTCATCGGTGAAGATGAGAGGTTGAATATCTTCAGACACATTCCAATCAAAAAACAACATTCGAGACCTAGACATAGCAGGAACGTAAATCTACGCCCAACCTGACAATGCCATTCTCAAGTTTTAATTCCCTAATTACTTTAGAGTAAGTAAGATAATGTTTATGAAAAAACAAAAGATGTGAAGAGATATGAAGAGGGCGAAACACATTTCTAAGAGCTGGTGTTTGGATCTTCGATTCTATTCAAAAAAATTTTCCCAGCCCGAAGTAGTGGATGTGTGAATTGTTCGTAAGGGGATTTTTCCGCATTCTCTATTTCATTTGTTTGTTTTCGTACGAGTGGTCGTCCAAACCAGTACCTGTGGATCTTTTGATCACTGAGTGTGTTTCAAAGATCTACATCTTTTGTTTTTTCATATATATATATATATATATATATATATATATATATATATATATATATATGTAACTCGTAAAGTTTGGGGACAGTATCGGTTACTTAATGGTGAGTTTGAGGACATTAGTCAAGTTTGGGGACCGTCCTCAAACTTTTTTTTTGGGAAACGGTTAGTTTGAGGACATGTCCCCAAACTGTTGTGCCTATTGACTATTGGTGATTTTGAGGACATATCTGACAATAGTAATGTTTTTAAAGTATGTAAGCTCTCACGGCTGGAAAGTTCATGATGGGTGTTGTTTTTGGGGCTTATAAGTAAAAATTGTAATTGGCTGACGTTTAGTCTGGAACTGCATCACACTTTTTCAAAGTATGGTAAACGTTTATATTACTAATTTAAAAGTTGTTAGGTCATAAATTTTGTGAATTATAAAACATTATTTATATGTTATTTAATTTCACTATGTCCAACCAATATCTTCAGAGCACTAAATGTATTTGCAAAATTGGTTTTACATTACAATCTTAGTTTTTAATAAGCTACCTAGTGATGTTATAGTACAAAGAAGGAACGAAAATTGTCGTGGCCGACGTGGTCGTGTTAAAGCTATAAGATACCTTATCAAAAATTAAGATACTAATATGTCTGTAAACCTGTATTGCCCCAGTTCCCAATATATTTTTTCACAACTGTAGCAGTTAGTGCTAGGTTTGTTCTAGTTTGTTCTGTAATTTTGAAGTTTGTTCTAAAAAATAAAAGAATTATTGAAAAAATATGTGGTTTTTTAACTTGACATAAACTTGTATGGCCCACTCGAAAACAAAAACTTTCCGGAATATTCAAGCAGATAGCCACTTAGTGCTAGGTTTGTTCTACCTCCCGGCGGAAGCCAGAAATTAGTTGTTTCCCATAAACAAAAAAGTTATTCAACATACAATGTAGCGCTCCAATTTTACGTAATTTCAGCTGTTTCTACTACGCCAACAATGGATGGGTGATACCTATGCCATGAAAAAAGAAAAAAAAAGTTTTGTGTTTGTGTAACGTGTAATGTGGCCGTTTTTTTTTCTGTTTTTACTGTTTGGGGTTGTACGGAGGACAAAGCATTTCCAACCAAAATTCATGTTTATATTCACCAGATGCAAATGATAACACCTCAATGTTGTAGTGGTACTTTTTTACTATTTGACGTAAGTAAAAAAAAAGTTTTGTACTTCTTTTTCTTACAAGACCTCTTTTTTTATTTCAGCATTAGCTCCGATGATGACGTTTATGTCGAAAGCGCTCAGCTAAAGAAATAAATTATTTACACACTTTGACATACTACATTTTTTATTTCCTTTATTTTTATTTAGTCAAATTGACTGAACCGGCTGTGGAAATTGTGCGCAAAAAACAGGAGAAATAATTTGAATTGGAAAGATCGATCAGGCGCATCTTTAGCGTACTTTTTAGCAATAAAACTCACAAATTTAGATACACTTAAACAGATGTTAGTCAATATACAGGGTGTTTCAAAAGTAAGGTATACTATTTAAGCGGATTCTTTGGTTTATTTTAAATGAACGTATGTCTAAAACGTTTTAAATTTTTAGATACAAGGTAATAAAATAAATAAAAGCTACCTAATGTAATAAATATAATAAATAATCATCATCATCATCAATGGTGCTACAGCCGTATGAAAGAGCCTCGACCTTCCCAACTCTATTACGCCAGTCAGTCCTACCCATTGCCAACCGTTGCCAGTTTGCTGCGACTATTTTTCTCCCATCCTCATCTACACCATCGTTCCATTTGAGTTTTGGCTTACCCCTATTTCTACTTCCCACAGATTGTGACATAAGGGCTCTTCTAGAAGGGTTGTTCTGCTGTGATCTTGCTAGATGTCCTGCTTATCTTAATTTTCCTATTCTTATAAGAGATACCTACTACGTCTTTACCACCAAATTTTTGTTTATATCTGTGGTATACCTCGTAGTTGTACCTCATCCCCCAAATGCCATTTTCACAGATGCCACCGAATATTCCTCTGAGGATCCTTCGTTAAAATATAAGCATAAGGTTTTCATCTGCCTTGGAGATGGTCCATGTCTCCGATCCATATGTCAACAATGGTTGTATAAGGGTTTTGTATATGGTTATTTTTGTTTTTTGGTCGTTTTTTCTTTTCATATGTCTACTTAGTCCAAAATAGCATTTGTTTGCTAGGATTATCCTTCGCTTGATTTCTTCCGTCATGACGTTCTCCTTTGAGATCAGGGAGCCTAAGTATGTGAATTTGTCCACCTCTTAAAAGTAGAGTTATCAACCGTGAATTGGTGACCGATGTTTCTGGCTCTATTGTTGGGTGTTGATGCCATCATCTTAGTTTTCTCCTCGTTTACTTGCAGGCCCATACTTTTTGAGGAATTTAAGAAGGTGGTATACATTTCTTCTAGCTTGCGTGTTGTGCGAGCAATTAGGTCCACGTCATTTGCGTATGCCAAAATTTGGGATGACTTATTAAAAATATTTCCTCTGTTGTCTATTTGGGCATGTCTGATCGCCTTTTCCAGAGCTATGTTAAACACGCCAGCACATCTCGCCAGTACACCTCGCCAGCAAAGATGTGGACATTATCCATGACTTCATACAATTTATTTCTTAGGAAAATATCATAGGCCGATTGAAATCTACGAAAAGATGGTATGTGTCGATATTGAATTCATTGGTTTTTTCCAGTATTTGCCTTAGCACAAAGATCTGGTCTGTTGTTGATCGACAACTAAATAATAAATAAATAAAAAAATAAAAGGTAATCTTTATATACACAACGTTTCAAAAGTAAAGTAAAATATTTAAGGGGGTGATTTTTGGGTTTATTTTAAGAAGAAAACTTTATTCGAGATGTCATAAAGGTCTTAAATTTTGAGATATACGAAACATCTATAAATCCCTAGGTTGTTCAATTTGTTAATAGAACAGTCTAATATTTTGACCACCATGTACAAAGATAGGTATAGGAAACCTTAACAAAGATTGGAAGCTAAGTAAATTTTACATACGATAAACTAATAAAATACAGGACGTTTCATTTAACATAAGTACGTTATTACACATTGAATATTGTTAATAGAACAATGTATTATTTTGACCACCCTGTACAAAATTTTGCTACAATAAATATCTATTTAAAACGCTGAGTAGTCTATTATTAAGATCCAAGAAAAAAATTTGTCACTGATTCTTAGATTCATAGATATTTACTTTTTTCTAAAACGTTACATTTTTATAAAAATCGAAATAAACCCCCTTATGCCCTTATAAAAGTACAGCTTATTTTTTAAGGGAAATTAAAAAATGTTACCTGATATAGGGTGTTCCATAAGAAAAAATATAACTTTGATATACTATCTTTTGGAGCACCCTCAATAATTCACATTATTTTTAGATTGTAGTGTTAATGGTCCAGTATATTTCTACGAAGAAATTTTTTTAAAATATCAAGTCGTTTTCCGTGCAGAGACCGAGGCGAATACAATAAACCACCCCGTATAATATTTTTCTATGAAATAAAATGAACACTCTTGTCACAAACTACGTTTCCGTCAATAATTGGTAATTGTCGTATTTTTGATTATAAAATTATTGTAATATTCACTTTATTCCCTTACATGGAGTCTAAACTATAATAATACCTATAGTAGTAAGAAAATATTTTATAAGACCTTAATCTTAAGCTTATTACGAAGTCATTTGTATTTGAATGGCGTTATTAAGTTTTCGGCCCAGGTAGAAATTGATACATTTTAATCTATTGTACTTTTAATTAATATACCTGCTATTCAGTATGTCCACTGTCCACCTCTTGAAATTTAATGATAATACTCAAATACAAATAACTTTGTAAAAGGATTAATATACCGTTTTATAAAATATTTTGACACGGACTATAGATTACTTCATTTAAAGGACATCACACACATCTTATGGAAAATATAATGTCACTCAAATTCAATAAAATTTATACTAATAGATTCGTTTTAAATTAACGATCAAATCTTATCATTGCGCCAACTCTATATTTTCAATAATAAGAGCAGAAATTGATATAAATAAATCTTACATCAAATGGGTACGTACATAAGTTAGAGAGAGAAAAAATATTTAATACCCAAATAATTGTCGGTACTCCATAAATCAGCGGATTAGTTTCACTAATCCGCTTAGGCCCAGCGGGGTTTAAGCTCTTTTGAATAGCACCCAGAGCAATAGTGATTGTAACTGACACTTTTACTGACTTCAAAAATGTGATTTCGATAAACTTTAATTGCAATTTGCGCCGTAATTAATCATAATTAAGAGTTGGTGCAATGATAAGATTTGACCGTTAATTTTAAACGAATATATTCGTATAAATTTTATTGAATTTGAGTGACATTATATTTTCCATAAGATGTGTGCGATGTCCTTTTCACTTCACTATTTTATTGTTGTTCTGAAGCTATTTCCTTGTGGCATTTTTATGATTAACTATTTAGATGGGAAATAAGCCACAATTAAGTTGAAAAAAATAATTTTATTAACGTTTCGACGCCCAAATCGGGTGCCGTTGTCAAAATACAAAATACTTAATTAAACAAAAATGTTGTTGCTAGGTAAAAAATTCTTCTAATAATTTATTTAATCTGACTCATTTATATTGGCAATTCAGACATATTGTTATACATTTTAAAGTAGAAGACTTTAAAATTATATTGCCAATATTTATGTGTTGCGTTTCTGGGACGACTTTACTGAAAGATAGTTCATTCGATTACATGAAATTAACCCCAACTCAAGAATATCCGTCACAAAAAAAAATTATAGCATGTGATTTGTCTTGAAAGAGACAACGAAATGCAACGATGACAGTAAAATTCTCGCGTTAGAGATTCCATAGTAAATCACGAGGGAAAACCAGGAAAACCCTCGTGATACTATCCCGACGTCGTGCGTCGTAAGTATTTGGTCTTACATTTAATTTTCTTTCAAAAAAATAATACCAGATTCTGACTTTAATATGTTTAAATTATATATAATATTAATCATACATAGATATATAATAAGTAATACTAAAATATAAAATATGTACTATCTCGATATGTTATTGACTTACTAATCGTGGTATTTTCTTTCTTTTGACTTCTTCTTTCAATATGGGTAACCACATCCAAATTTCGTTTTAAACATAATCAAAACGAAATTAGAGAATGATAATACATTGACAACTCGGACAAGACTAAATGTATCAGCTAGAATGGAGTTATTGACATTATGTACTAATAATACCTATTTTCCACTAAATAATGATTTCTATAAACAAAATTTTGGTCTAGCAATGGGCTCTTCTTTATCTCCATTATTGGCTAATATATTTATGGAGGACTTCGAAACTAATATCATTTCTAAACAAAATTTAAAACCCACAGTATGGTGGAGATATGTAGATGATGTGCTTTCAATATGGCCTCATAGATCAGAATTGTTGGATACATTCCTGAATATTATAAATGATCAAGAAGAGACAATAAAATTTTCAATGGGAAAGGAATACAATAACACCCTACCTTTCCTCGATGTTTTAGTCTCAAAGAAGGATACTGGATATGAGACTCAAGTGTATAGAAAACCAACACACACCAACAGGTATCTCAATTACAAATCAAATCACAACATCAGCGTTAAAAAGGGAATCAACAAAACCTTATATGATAGAGCCAAAATTACTTGTTCTAACGAAAATTCATTTTAAGAAGAAAAACAATTGTTAACATCTGACTCAGTGGCGGCTTTTCTTTATGTGCTGCTGAGCTGCAGAACTACCAAACAACCATAGCAAATCTTAATTATTAAAGAATAATTAATATAGTTTTATTTCAAATCTGCCATATTATCATATTAAACATCAACTGTTAATAATAATTCACCAACAACGATGATTAATATTATTTTTTTTACGTATTTACTCCTCTAGTGAAACCGTATAATTTTTTTACGTATTTGGTGCTCCAGTGAAGCAATCTTTTTACGTATTTGCTGCTCCAGTGAAGCCGCGTCGATAACAACCGAAACACTGGCAGCGGTAAAATGCATTTATTAGGCAAACGGCGATCTTAGCCGATGTGCTTCGGCAATCGGCTGATTAACGGCCTCGGAAATGTGTTTGCGAGCTGCAATTCACGACAGTTATTCGTGACCGTTGCATCTGTGCCGTGTTTAGAAATTCTTAGGTTACAATTTTGTTTAATTTGTTTTGTTCGAGCGTGTTTAAAACAATGGAGTTTCAATTTAAATTAGGTGTAAATAAATTTCAAAAACTTCACTATCAACAACAGTTGATTATAAAAGAACGTGGCCGTCCTATGCCTGATCTTAATATTGAAGTGTCCGGTAAAAGCCGTGGAAAAACATATACGCGTAAATTTAATAAAGACATGTATCTACGAAATCAGTGGATTTGTGGATGTTCCGAAAAAAATGCTTTTTTCTGTTTTCCGTGTGCATTATTCGGCGCAGATAAAGAGGAAAAATTGTGGCGCGAGACAGGAGTGCGGGATCTAGTGCATTTAAGTGAAAAAATAAAGAAGCATGAAAACACGCAAACTCATATGAACAATGAAATGCGATTTGCATTATTTGGGAAACTTAATATACAGGCCCAACTTGACTCTGCTTATTGGATAAATATACAAAAACACAATGAAGAGGTGACGAAAAACAGGTATGTTTTGTCAAAAATAATTGACTGTATAAAATTCTGTGGGGCTTTTGAGCTCGCCTTACGAGGACACGATGAATCTGAAACATCAGATAACCCTGGAATTTTTCGTGGTTTAGTGAATTTTTCTGCTGAACTTGATAAAACACTTAGTGAACACCTTACAAATGCGACAATTTTCAAAGGTACCTCAAAAACAATACAAAATGATATTTTGGATTGCATGCTAGAAGTATACGCTGAGGAGATTTTAAACGAAATCAATGAAGCCCCATTTTTAGCAGTGATAGCTGATGAGACAACGGATGTTTCTATGAAATTTCAAATGGTCATTGTTTTTCGTTATGTAAAAAACGGTGCTCCAGTTGAAAGGTTTTGGACTTTTTTGCTTCCAGAAAAACATGATGCTGAAACCTTAGCTAACACAATTTTGAATGTTTTAGACCCAATATTAAAGAATAACAAAAATAAGCTCATTGCACAAAGTTATGACGGAGCAGCTGTTATGAGTGGGATACATGGCGGAGTGCAAACAATAATTAAGAGAAAATATGAAACTGCTCATTTTGTGCACTGTTACGCCCATCAATTGAATCTAATAATGTCAAGAGCATGTTCTATTAATTCCCAAGTACGCGTATTTTTTGGAGATTTACATGATATACCTGGATTTTTTAGTCATTCACCTCAAAGAATAGCTGTCTTAAATCAAATAGTTGGAAAAAATATTCCTCGTTCAATCCCTACACGCTGGAATTTCAATATTCGTACAGTAAATGTCGTTTACGAATATAGAGACTTTATTATTGAGTGTATGGAGCAACTAGAAGAAGAGTCAAATGCTATTACTTCCAAGGAAGCAAGAGGACTTAGACGTATTCTGGAAGATCAAAATTTTACTTTCTGGCTGACTGTTTTTCATTATATTATGCCACATGTTGACGTTTTGTACAATAATCTTCAAAAAAAGAACATGGACCCAACCGAAGCACAGAAAGCTATACATGTTTTTGAGCAAAGTATTAACAATGTCCGAAATAAAATAGACCCTATCATACATCAAGCTTCAAATTTAAATGCGGCGCCTAGTGTCCAAAAAAGGAAACGCCCAAATAACAGCCAACAGGATCACCGTATTGCCTGTCTAGAAGTTTGTGATGTTATTATAAACAATGCAAAAGAACGGTTTGCATATACAAATCATCTAGTTGCCGCAACACTTTTATCTTCAGAACATTTCGAAAAATATAATAATAAGTTTCCTGAAAATGAATTGGATTTAACTTGTACAGCTTATAACTTCTTTGATAAAAACCGTTTGCGAACAGAACTGTCAGTTTTGTATTCCAATATCGAGTGTAGAACATTAAAAGGTGCAGTGCCTTTACTAAAATTTATAATTTCTAATAATTTAGAGGACACATTAACAGAAACCAAAAAGTTGATACAAATTCTGGTGACTACGCCAATGACCACAGCAGAAGCTGAACGTAGTTTTTCAACTTTAAAACGGATCAAAACATTTTTAAGAAATTCAATGCGCGAAGACAGATTAACAGCCCTTTCCACACTCTCGATAGAAAAAAAGTTCATCGCTTCAATACCGAACTTTAACGATAAAGTAATCGAAAAGTTTGCGACAAAAAAGGACCGGCGTATTAATTTCCAATTTAGAAAAATGCAATAAATGTAAGTTAATCAGATTTTTATAGCATGTCGTTATTAGTTACTATTAATTAGTATTAAAGCTAATTTTATTGTTTTTGTTTTCGTATGTTATTCTATTTCTATTATTTTATATTGGCCGTGGTTCATGCAGCACACCCTATAGCAGATGTCACGAGCCGCCACTGATCTGACTTATTAAAAAATGATTATCCTTTATCGTTTATAAATAAGGAATTGTCAAGATTGGATCGAATGGAACAGAACAACTTAGAACGGGATCCTACAACATTCACAAGAAATAATACGAGGAAAATATCAATACCATATTATTGTGTTTTAAATTTATCAATCAAAAGCAAAATGAAAATTAAATTAAATTTTTTTTAAATAACGCGGGCACATAAATTTGATACACCCTGTATATTGAGCGGTTTTAAAATTTATTAGAATTTAGTGAATGTAAATAGTTCTCTTTTAACGAGCTTTCCGCGGAACCATTAAAGACTTTTGTGAATAATTAAAGTGAAAAGAACTATGTATTTAGATTTAAAATGGAAAAAATTGTTTACTGTATAGGTAATTATCAATATTTCTCGAAATTGATAATTGAAAAGAAAGTTGGAATTTTAATATCTTCATTTCAATACGAGTATATATGGGAGAGTTTCTCCGAAAGTAATTAGGATTGTCGGAACAAATTTGAGGGTGACTGTTGTTTGTCAAATGGAAAAGTCAATGTTTTGATTCTTGGAATGTGGAAGGGGAAAAGATGGATTGGATGATGGAGAGAGGTTGAAAAATTATTCATTATAGTTAGCATATATCAGTGGCTGGTTGATAGTGGAGAATAGTGTTGAAAAGTGGAACGAGAGACAGATCAAATCGAGACGAAATACCTCTTTGATTCTGTATTATTGTGAGAAGGAGAGCAGAGAATTTTTGGAGTTTTGTTTGAATCGAGAACGTGTCAAAGAGACACGGTTTGTTGGAGAATTAGTGCTGGTATGCTGATAGTTTTGAAGCTGGACAACGGAGAGAGGCTTTGATGAGTAGCCTTTAACATAATCAACGAGGGAGAGCTGTTTGGGGTCACGAGAAGACATCCGAGTGAGGGAAGCAAAAGGTCAGTCAATTTATGTGAAAGAGATTTTTATGTTCGGGAAATAAATTTTTGAGTAAAAAGCATATGAATTAAAATTCCAATATTTCAAAATATAAATAGTAAATATAGGTAATCTTGCGAAGACATAAATTTGTTTGGTTTAGTTTGTTTTACCAAAATCATCGGGAACAAACCGATAAATTGTTTTTTTGTAACGATAATAAATTTAAGTGGTAAAAATTTCAGTCGGACATCTGTGTCCACAGGTTTATTAGATTCGATAGATTTCAGAGTATTAATTTGATAAATAAAAGACAATTCTGTATTTTTATTTTAATATTTTGCTTTATTTCTTTTCCCTATTTTATCCCGATTAGGATCAACTCAGAGATACTGAACCCACGAGAGAAGATAAGTATAACGTGAGATAATTTGGATTTTTTTTAATAGTATAAAAAAGCACCCTGAGATTTTTTTATTCAATTTTGATGTATGATTTGCGACAATTAAATAATTAATCAAATAAATAATAATTAATATAAAATAAATAAGAAGCAGATCACAACAATATATAAAAGGACTATCCGAGAAACTTAAAACTATAGGAAATAAATTCAACTTTTCAATAACATTCAAAACAACAAACACATTGAGATCTATACTATCTAAAACTAAACCTAACAATGAACAAGAAAGAACAAAGAATTGCATTTATAAAATACCTTGCGAATGCGAACAATTTTATTTAGGTGAAACATCAAGACCCTTAAACGTTAGAATAAGTGAACATCAGTCTTATATTAAAAATAGAAAATTTGATAGATCTCAAATATGCCAACACGCATGGGATAATGAACATATAGTTCATTGGAGAGATTCAAGTATAGTCCTGAAAGAATCAGATAGTAAAAAGAGAAAAATCAAAGAAGCGGCTCTAATTATGCTAAATGAAACCAATTGTGTCGCAAATTCCTCGGTAGAATGCAGTAGGATGTGGTTACCCATACTGAAAGAGGAAGTCAATAGAAAGAAAATACCACGATTAGTAAGTCAATAACATATCGAGTTAGTACATATTTTATATTTTAGTATTACTTATTGTATATATATGTAGGTACTATTAATATTATTTATAATTTAAACATATTAAAGTCAGAATTTGGTATTATTTTTTGAAAGTAAATTAAATGTAAGACCAAATACTTACCACGTCGGGATAGTATCACGAGGTTTTTTCCTTGTTTTCTCTCATTATTTACTATGGAATCTCTAACGCGAGAATTTTACTGTCATCGTTGCATTTGGTTGTCTTTTTAAAGACAGATCACATGCTTTGATTCTTTTTGTGACGGATATTCTTGAGTTGGTGTTGATTTCATGTAATCGAATGAACTATCTTTCAGTAAAGTCCCAGGAACGCAACTCATAAATATTTGCAATATCATTTTAAAGTCTTCTACTTTAAAATGTATAATAATATGTCGGAATTGCCAATATTAATAAGTCAGATTAAATAAATTATTAGAAGAATTTTTTACTTAGCAACAACATTTTTGTTTAATTTAGTAGTATTTTGTATTTTGACAACGGCACCCGATTTGGGCGTCGAAACGTTAATAAAATTATTTTTTTCAATTTAATTGTGGCTTATTTCCCATCTAAATAGTTAATCACTATTTTATTATTTCACCTGCAATTTATTTAACATAACAAAAATTGTTAATAATTTTCAAAATTTGGATATAAAGAATCGACACAGAAAAATATAATAATTGATTAATCCTAATACTCCATCAGTTTCTATATTTTTCCGTTAATTATCTAGATATTTATTTAAAATAAATATGTAATGTTAAGTATGTAAATACCAAATGAAATATAAAATTTCTTAAGCCGGCCCTTTCCCTACTTATTACCTGACGAGGCAGAGGTCCCTTTATCGCTCTTAAATTCTGCATAAGTAAATTCTTATAATTATTACTTATTAAATTATTAAAGTTAGCACTAGTTGTTGTCTATTCAAATTTTTCTTTGGATTTTATATGGGGCAGTACATTTTTAGGTAGAATTGAAGCAACGCATAATATATTGTGTAACTTTTTTTAGCGCAAATTTCACGCTTTGGCAGAAATGCAAAACAAACCCAGCACTAACTTATGGTCAACATATTTAGATTTCCTCCAATCGTTCGGATCCTATAATAGGTGGCAGAGCGCTATACTGTACATATCTTGAATAACTTTTTTGTGTACGCACAACAAATTACACGCTTTGCCAAAAATGCAGAACAAATCTACCACTAACTTGGTGGTTTATACCCTATTCCACGAATATACGACTGTTTTGGATTATCTCAACAACGAATACTTCACTGTGGAAAATATAAAGAACGAAACTAAATTGCAAATTACATTGTTGCTTAGTGAAATAATTATTGGAGCCATTTAATTTCGTACTTCTTATGTTGCACACTAAAATATTCGTTGACTCGATAATCCAAAAGAGTCATATATTCGTGGAATGACCTATATTCAGATTTTATTCAATGGTTTGGATTATATATGGGGCAGTACAGCCGTACGTAAAATTGGAGCGCAACATTATATCTTGTATATCTTTTTTATTTATGCAGAACAGATTACACCCTTTGGCAAAAATGCAGAACTAACTTGTGGTTTATTCAGATTTTCTCTAATCGTTTGGATTCTATTTGGGGCAGTACAGCTTTACGTAAACTTGGAGCACCACATTATATCTTGTATATCTTTTTTGTTTATGTAGAACAAATTACACGCTTTGGCACAAATGCAGAACAAACCTAGCACTAACTTGTGGTTTATTCAGATTTTCTCTAATCGTTTGGATTCTATATGAGGCAGTACAGCTTTACGTAGAAACAAAGATTTCTACTTGTGAAAATCAAAATATATTCAACATGCTGGACCATCGGCCTGGACTTTTTCGCCTTTGTAGGTTTTATTATAAGAAACAATCGATGAGGAATCCAACAACATTGTTGGAAGTCAACTAAAATTAATATAAAATAGTTTACATTATCTATATACATATATCGAAAACTACTTTTTTGTATTACAGGATATTTATAAAAATTGGTTTGTGGATAATCCCCACAAAGTTATGACGAATATAAATTATGACTTCAGAGAATATTTTGACGACACGTCCCTTCTGTTTATACCTGTTCTGTCGTGTTCTGTTCTGTTATACCCTGAGCCGTGCGGTAGGGGAAGGCGGGCAAAGCGGGGTAGCTGCCTAAAACGGGGTACCCCCTTTTTTTTTCAATATCACTCGTTCCATCTAAACGACGTTAATGAAATTATATTATAGACTGCTGTTTACGCCTTCTGTCATAAAGCAGATATAATTAACTGTTAGATGATTGTTGTGAAGAGTACATGTGCGTTTTTAGTTAACCAAGTTATAAAATCGGCCGAAAAATAATCCCTCGTTAGTATTACTAAAACAATTTATTATTTAATTAGTGGAGTCACTGAAGGTTTTTACCTCCGATTTCGTTGAACCTTTCGTTAAGTAATTAGAGGATACCTCAAGGAACAAAGGTGACATGATGCCAACTTGCGCTTTTACCCTGGGGGTGGATGCCACCCCTTCTCGGGGGTGAAAATTATTTTATTAAAAATTACACCATAATTCAATAGAGGGACAAATTATAAGCAAAATTTGTTATATAAAGTTATTAATATAAATCAACACTTTTTGAGTTATTAAAGACCAAAGATTTTATTTTTTCGTAAAAAAAATGCATGTTTTAAATCGGTTTTTCACGTATAACTCAAAAACTATAAGTTTTTACAAAACATTTATTATTATTGAAATTGATGGTAATAAAAAACTAAATACATTCCTCACTTAAAGAACTAAACTAATGTTAGTTCAAAGTGGGTTATTGGCAATTGAATGTGTATTTTTTTCGACGAATACTCAAATCTAAGTATTTAAGCTTAAACAACGGAAAAACGATGCAATGTATAAAATATACCATATACCTGCTAATCATTTGTCAACGTACTTCGGAATACCTATTAAATGAGCTTCAGAACAAGTTAATAGCGTCAAAATTAAGCAAGTTATGATGAAAATAAAAGAGCCCTTTCGAATTTTTTAGGAAAAAGTGAAAAATAAAACATACGCCATTTCCACAAAAATTAAAATGTATAGTAATCCTTAGAAGAAATTCTTTATATTAGCATAAGTAATGATTTTAATAATTTTGACCGGTTTCGAATGCATATTTTTGAAAAAAAGATATAATTTAAAAAAATCATAATTTTTAAAATTGTTGTAATTTTCATATTCTTTTGATAATAACTCCAAAAATACTCAATATATGTAAAAAATGATATATACCTAAATTTTAGTTTTTTCTATGCCAAATATTTTACCTGTTTTACTATTTCCATAGGGTAAAAAATAACCGAGATAGAATCGTTTAAATCTTAAATTTTGCTGTGAAAACCATGCAACCGGGGCCATTTAACCTTTTATTCTTAAAAAAGGAAGGGGTCTAAAAGATTAAATTCAACCTGGTTAAATAGCCCTTGGAATTAACTTGCAAACGGTTTTTAGATAAACCAGATATCCTAAAAACAAACGGAATTATTAAAAAAAACAATAACATTTTTTGGAAAAATTTATAAAAGATAAATTTTGAAAAAATTTTGGTGCATAAATTTTAATGCTATCAACATGTTCGGGGCTCATTTGATAGATATTTTTAAGTACTTTGACAAATGTTTAATAAGTTTATGTTACAAAATGCATCATTTTCCCGTTATTTCAGCTTGAATACTTAGATTTTTTTACTCGCCGAAAAAAATATATATTCAATTACCTATAACTAGAGACTGGAAAATATGCACTAAAAAATGTCTAAAATATGCATGCAATATGCATTTTAAAACAAGCTGAATATGCACAATTAACATGCAAATATGCATTTATATATGCACTTATTTTTATATGAATAATTTTATGGTTTACGTTAAATACATAAATAAATAAAAAATAATAAAAATAAATAAATAGGTTTGAATTTAAACCAAATTGTATTATTATTTCTTAATATATTTTTTTAACTTCAGGTTTTGTGACAAATAAAACGGCAAAATATTTTATTTTGACCACAAGATAAATAAGAGTACAATAAAATAAATGTACATATTTTTATTGTTACAATATTGATTCATATTTTCTAAACTAATATTATAAAAAGAGTACAATAAAACAAATTTACATATTTTTATTGTTACAATAAATAATCATATATTGATTCATATTTTCTAAACTAATATTATGTCTTCTATCTGTTAATATTTGTTTATAGGCAGAAAAAGATCTCTCAACGTCACAAGATGTAATTGGGGCATATTTAAACTTTGCTATTAGAGACGGATCCATATTAATATTTTCATCGAAGTTTCCAAAATTGATTATATTATTTATTGAACGCAATAAAGTGAAACCCTCATTTTTGTTTAAAACGTCATCAAGTTTATCTTTAATTTTTACTCCAATTTCCCCATTCAGATTTGTTATTTTCTGTTTAACCGAATCAACAATAGACATACTATTGTGAAGACATAAATTTTGAGCCTCTAATTTTGTAATTGAACTTTCAATGATATCGAAATTCGATTTTATATACAACAATTGATTTTTAATAGACTTTTCTTTAAAAATATTTTGACAGTTATCAATAGCGGTACAAGTCGGATCAAAACTTGAAATAACGCTTTTGATGTCGTCGTAGTGTTCAGATAAAAATATAGCACTTTTAAGCCAAGTTCCCCATCTGGTTAATACTGGTTCTGGTGGTAAAGGAATATCGGGAAGCATCTCCCTATATACCTGTACACGTAGTGGTGCTTTCAGAAATACTTTTTTTACATTATTTATTAAGGTGTTTACATTGGGAAATTCAATTCTAACTTTCTCTGCAACTCTGTTTAGGCCGTGCGCCAAACATGTACAGTGAATTAAATTAGGGAAAAAGATTTTAAGATTGGATGCAGCTTTCATCATATATGAGGCGGCATCACTAAGCATTAATAATATTTTTTCAAATGGTACTTGATCAGGTAAAAAAAAATTTGTTAGGGATTCGTTAACAAATCTAGCTATTGTAGCATAGTTTGTTTTTTCCAAACATTTTACACTAATTAAGTATGAGTTTTTAAAATCGCCAGAGTCGTTAAGAACTCCAACAATTAGATTCGCAATTTGTCGACCCTTTGTATCCGTTGTTTCGTCGACGGAAATCCAAAGATAATCGGCTTTTAACTGATTTTTAATACTCGTCATCACATCTTTGTAACATGCACTGACATATTTTTTCCGAAGAGTTGAAGAACTTGGTATTTGAGCTGGTTTATCTTTAATCTTGCAATAAGTTTTTAAAAAGTTTTGACACGATTTATGTTCTAACTTGTGCAGAGGGATATTGCAGTTCAAAAAAAAATGGCATAAATCCTTTGCAAAGGTTTCTTGCCCAACTGACGTATTCTGAATCTGCAAACTGTTCTGTAGAATCTGCTGGCGAGGTTTATTATCATTTTTTGATAGCTTAGTTTGGTGAAGTGAAGTTTTTATGTGTTGAACTACTTGGAATTTCTTTTGACATGGAATCTGGAATATAATGATAATGATGTTTTAGATGTTTTCGTAAATAGATACCTACATTAAAATGATCAAACTTTTTAAACCTCCCCCAATTTTTTTTTATTTCTCAAAGTGAAATTGAAATCGTCAAACAATAAAGTACAGTCAGTGTACCGTAGTATACAGGGTGGGCCACTCTCAACACCTCGCTCTGTATAAGCCAAACCGTTGCGAACTTTAAAAAACAGTTTTTGAAGAAATGGGACGGTTTGTCATTTTAGAATAGACAGACACATAGATGTGCAAAGAAGTTTGATAAGTTTAAAAATCTATTGAAGTGGAGAACTTACCTTTTTATCACAAATGGTGCAAAACATACTTTCACTGTCGATAACTTTTAGATGATTGTTACTTCCAATCCAACTTCTGAGAAGACTTGATTTTTCCCTTGCTACTTTAGGCATTTTCACAATAATAATAAAATGATTTTTTTACACAGTATAGTCAATAACTTGCAATCACAAAAGTTGAATAATCGGCGATTGATTTAAGACTAACCATTCATAAAATAAAATAATCTATCCTACCCTTAAAACAGTGTTGCCAACTCGACCAATATAGTATTTGCCAAACCTCACAAGAATGATGGAATGATCAGTTCAACAGTAGGTATTCCATTATCAACTAATAAAAAATCCCTATAGCAAGCATAACCCAGTACAGATAAATTATTTGTTTTAAAAAATGCTGAAACATGATCCTGTAGTTAATAGTAATCTCATGGTCCACAGACATAAGTACTAATATAAACATTATTGAAGGCGAAGGGATTTGCTGATGTAGGTGTGTATGTGTGAATGGTTAAACATTTTTTGTTAGGAATCAGATTTGACTCACTGATATCAGTTTCAAGTTCCTGTGAGAGAGTTCCTAAGTTGTTTTAGTAATTGTAAGGCCAACATAAAAATTTGTTCTGAATTAGAAGATTTTCGATTTTTACTAAATAATTTTTATATTATTTAATATGCTAGAAAATATGCTATATGCTAAACAAGAAATAAATAAGCTAAACAACACAAAAATATGCCAAATCTAGCATAAAATAAGCTAAATTGGCAACGCTGCCTTAAAATTTCGTTTTGGTTGGTTTTCCCAGAATAATTCATAGTTGGCCGACACCAGCAGAAAGTACAGGTAATATTTGTAATGTTATTCAAAATATAATCGGTATTTACTTAGGTAATTTGTAAATTCTGAGAAGTCTATAAATCTTAAATATCCGGATAATGATACCTGCAGCTATAAATAACGCCCATTATGTTTATGGGTACAACAACAAAGGAGCTTAACAGCAAAATATTTACTTTCACATTTTATTTTAATGGATGTTGATGTTACTAATATATACCTTATTTTTAAATGGGGTAGAGTAAATTCCCATCAAAATATGCATTTATATGCTCTTAAATCTCCAAATATGCAAGGCATATGCATTTATGAAAAACATGAGAAATATGCAGCATATATATGCATATGCATTTTGCATATAATCCAGTCTTTACCTATAACTCACTTTTAGTTAACATTAAAAGGTTTTTGTAGTAAAGGGTTTATTTCGTTTTTTATTAACTTCAATTTTGGTAATAATAACTTTTTTGTAAAAACTTATAGTTTTTGAATTATTGATGAAAAATCGGTTAAAAACATGCATTTTTCTCAAGAAAAATTAAAATCTTTGATCTTCAATAACTTAAAAAGTTTTGATTTATATTAATAACTTTATATAACAAATTTTTCTTAGAATTTTTCCCTCTATGGAATTATGGGGTTATTTTCAATAAAATAATTTTCACCCCCGAGAAGGGTTGGCATCCACCCCCAGGGTAAAAGCGCAAGTTGGCACCATGTCACCTTTGTTCCTTGAGATATCCTCTAACCATTCACCAATTTTCATGCAAATATATGCAGGTTCAACGAAATCGGAGGTATTAGCTCATATCCACCTTCAGTGACTGCACTAAATATCATTACTTCCAACTAACAGTGAATGTGTTCTAGAGTATTTATTTGTCATTATGTTAAAAAATAAAAACTTGTAATAATTTAAACAGGTCATAATCTCAAAATCTGCTCTTTGGGCAAAATGGGGTACCAATAGGTAGGGTAAAATGGGGTACCCTTTTTACCATACCTATTGGTAGTCTTTACCCTTTTACCATACCAAGTAAGATAGCCGATGATCAAACCAAATGACAGACGAGTAAGAAATCGCAATTGAATAAAACTAAAAAAGTAGAGTCAGATTCAGAAGGCGAAGATAGTGACACTGACTGGTTCTGCGGAAACTTTTATTCAAGTTCCACAGAAGGATAGATAAGCTGATCCAGTTGCCTTAAATGGGTTAAAAATTCATGTGCAGGTGTAGAAGATGAGGATGATGAAGTAGTACTTGTATGCGAATTTTGTCAATAGGCTTTTCTTGGTTTCAATTTGGTACCCCATTTTACCCTATACGACGGGCATAATGGGGCAATTTACATTAGTTTCTGTTTTTTTCATACAGTGCTAGTCAAAAGTCCGCACCCCCCCTCGTATCTTTTGATCGGTTATACCTATAATAGTAAAATTTTGAAGGACGAAATAAACGGACGTAAGCTTCTTAACGAGTCATGACAGGTGACGTAATAGTGACAGATGACTTTACAGCGCCACTGTGACAGATAATTTTAAATGGGACCTTATGGCAAGTGATACCTCGTTTGAAATGTATTGAAAATACCTATTCAGTCATACTAATTTTGTTTGAGTTTAAGCTAATTTTGATGAATAAATGAAATAAACATAAAATTGTAGTTTCGCATTTAATTAATAAAAATTCAAAATTCCGCCTATGATTACTTGTCAAAAAGGTTGACGTTGACGTAAAGACTACTAGAGAATTGAAAAACGTCAACTTTTTTGCCAAAAAAAGCATAGGCGGACATTTGAATTTTTATTAATTAAATGTGAAACTACAATATTATATTTATTTAATTTATTCACGAAAATCAAAATCAACTTAAACTCAAAAAAATTAGTATGACTGAGTAGGTATTTTGAATACCTTTCAAACGAAGTATCACTTGCCATAAGGTCTCATTTAAAATTATCGGTCACAGTGGCTCTGTAACGTCATCTGTCACTATTACGTCACCTGTCATGACTAGTTAAGAAGCTTACGTCCGTTTATTTCCTCCCTCCAAATTTCACTATTATAGGTATAAGCGTTCAAAAGATAAGAGGGGGGGTACGGACTTTTGACTAGCACTGTATAATAAAAAACACTTTGACTTTTTTAAATTTAAATTATATTAATAAATAATTACTACTATAACAATGATATTTGTCTTATTTTAAGACCTTAAAAGTTACAGATTTTTTTTAAATCCCAATTTAAACCTTAAGTACCCCATTTTGCCCGCCTTTCCCCTACATATTTTAAATACAGTGCGTCCATAATATAACGCATAAATTCATTGTTTTGTAAACCTGCCATTTTAAGGAAAAATCCCGAAACAGGTAGATTTTTATTTTTAAATTATGATTTTTTGGCATATATATCGTAGTAGTGACGTCATCCATCTGGGTGTGATGACTTAATCGATGATTTTTTAAATGAGAATAGGGGTCATGTGATAGCTCATTTGAAAGGGTATTCAATTCTCTATTCACTAATATAAACATTAATATAATTATTTGTACCTGGTGTCCAAAAAATGTTTTATAAATTAAATTAATTGATACAAATAGATGAATGTATTTAATTTATTTAATCCTAAATACATTTTACTGCTGTCAGAAAACAGAAAAAAATTATTTGAAAAATTAACATTGATTTTCGCTTAAAAGAAATGGTTAAACTGCTAAGAGGCTAGTGGGTGGGAGCTTTAACATTGAATTTAAGCGAAAAACAGTATTTATTTGATAAATAATCATTTTTCTTCCTTTTCTGTCCTTGTGGAATCGGTACTCACCGGAGGGACCGAAGATGTTCGGATACAAAATTAGCCTCTCTTTGCAAAGACAATGACGTCGACTTTGTAAAGTAACAAGACACTTACTCAACACACACACTACACATTACTCCCCTGACTTAGTGATAAGTTATACAATTACGTGGCTAAAGGTTCTAGTTCTAAACCAAAGCCAGAATAAGAGAAAAAAAAATTTTCTTCCTGTTACCTGACAACAGTAAAACGTATTTTGAATTAAATAAATTACATACATTCTTAACCCCCTCTGTGGCTCAGTGGTAAGAGCGCCTAACGTTTGGATCGAAAGTTCCGAATGGTAGTGAGTTCGAATCCCACCAGGGTCAGAAATTTTTTCATTTATTATAAATTAATAAATGAAAATAGTTTCTGTCCTTGTAGGATCGGTACTCACCGGAGAGACCGCAGACGTTCGGGTACAATTAGCGTCTCTTTGCAAAGACAATGACGTCGACTTTGCAAAGTAACAAGACGCTTACTTAACACACACACTACACATTACACCTGAGTTAGTGATAAGCTACCTATACAATTACGTGGCTAAAGGTTCTAGTTCTAAACCAAGGCCAGAATCAGAGAAAAAAAAACATACATTCTTTTTTTTTCTCAATTAATTTAATTAAAAGATAATATTTTGAACACCCTGTATAGCTAATTATGTTAATGTTTATGTTATTGAATAGACAATTGAATACCCTTTTAAATGAGCTATCACATAACACCTACTCTCATTTTAAAAAAAATCATCGATTACGTCATCAGGCCCAGATGGATGATGTCACTAGTATGATATATATGCCAAAAAATAGTAGTTTAAAAATAAAAATCGACGTGTTTCAGGATTTTCCCTCAAAGTCACCTGTTTACGAAATAATAAATTTATGCGTTATTTTATCTGTATGCTGCAAGTCTTTGAAATGCCGCCCCTTATACAGGGTGTTTTTAAATAAGATGACAAACTTTAATGGGCAGTAAACTACATGAAAAAATAATGACAGTTTGCTCGATAAACATAATATGTACGTAAATGCTTCGTTTCCGAGATACGAGGTGCTGAAATTGTGATTACAAGCTGACGATTTATTTATTGCTCTAAAACCGGTTGAGATATGCAAATTAAATTTGGTGGGTTATAAGAGGTAGTTATTGTGTATTTTTTGACATATAATTAATAATTTTATACGCACCATTGGTGCGCATATTGGTAATGGCCTGAATTCTTTATAGAAAAAAAAATAGTACGCCGCTGAGATATTTCAAATTAAAAATAATTTTTAAATCCCTTGTTTAATTTGTGACAAAAATATATCTTCCCTTTTTTTCATACGACGAAGCTCCGTTTTTATGCAAAAAATATCTTAACGCTTACAAAGTTATGAGTTTCTAGAAGCCAAAATCGATTAATCAAAGAATTAAGAACATAGGCGCAAATTTGCTTGCAATGCTGTTTAAATGAATTCATTTTTTTTCAAATTCTGAAAAATCTATTAAATATTTTTGAAAAATTTAAACGCAGATTGAATGACTGAAAGAAAGAAACCGAGGGCCGAAAGTCCCTTAGAATAAACAAATGTTTCTTTTGAATAAGATATTTGAAATTAAAAAGTAGACTCAATTTTCTCTTTTTTTTTCACCCCTGTAACTTGTTCAAATAAACATTATAGAGGTTTTCATGGACTTTCGGCCCTCGGTAATAATGTAATCTTTTATTCAGCGTTTAAATTTTTCAAAAATACTAATTAGTTTTCTCAGGATTCGAAAAATATGAATGCATTTAAAAAGCATTACAAGCAAATTTTGCGCCTACCCACTTAACGGCAATGTCTAAAGCCGGCCACTAACGATACTGCGGCGTCGTTCAATTTTGTCGAATTCCACCTAATCGGTAAATATTTTGATCGTGTGTGACCGTGCATCCAACGATATCGTACAATTTTACTGCAGACAGACAGTCTATCTGCTGCAGTACTGCAGAATTGATATCATCGACGATTTTGTCGAACGACACCGCAGTACTGTGAGTGGCCGGATTAAAATATAGATGAACAAATTCATTTTAAATTTAGCTCCATCTGTTAAGACCGCGTCCAAAGATTTTTCTTAATCAAGTAAACGCTTTTCCTCCTGGCTCGAATTTTCTTTTTCAGCTGGAAATTCGGAACTTATATCAAGATTTTCTGCAATTGTATTAAATTTTCCTTTGCTCATTAGCCATATTGTCTTTAACTTTTCAGTTTTTCTATAGTTTCTGACAACATTTTTACACAATCTGACACTACTTTAATTTTTGATTGTACTGATAATGCCGCCCCCCTTGTAATGCCGCCGAATGCGAATGCCTCGCCGCATCATAGCACGGCACGGCCCTGATTATACCCCATTCTGTTGACTGACTTTATTGTAGTTATCTCAAAGAAGAATAATCCCCTTTTTGCATCTCTTCGGAAATTTACAATACTCTGTGAATTGAAAAGAATATACTAATCCCGAGCTTAATTATTGTATTGTTACAGGCTTAAAATTTTTGGACTTTCCTAATAGTTACGATTTTCAGTATTGTGAGATATAAATGTATGGACCTTTGACTAATTGTATTTGGCACTAAAATGAAAAATGTGAATTTTAAGTACATAGAGATATAAAACTAATAAAAATATACCGGGTGATTCATTAAGCAATCTTATCCGGCAACCGGCAACCAAAAGCAACCGGCAATATCTCAGAAACTAACAGTCGTAGAACTTTGGGAAAAAATCCATATTGTGAAATTAACAAAAAAATATTAACATAGCACCTTTATAATATGAATTTATACATACACATTTTATTACACAAAAGTTTATAAGTAAAGAGTTTCTCAGAGGCTTCTTTCAGTGCGTCATAGTTTTTCGATTTCTTTCTAACCCATTAAGTTGGATGTGACGGAAAAAGTGGTAGTTCCGTGATTAAATATAAAAATATTGCAGCGTTACATAGATAAGCGATCTATTTCTAACCTACGTTTGATTCGTTGATATTTAGATGCACGCTTTTTCCAGCCAATCAAATACGCGTTTTACGAACATGTGACGGTTGTCGTTCAGGTCAGTATTTGTGTACGACTTGTGGTATTTCGAGTTCAACTTCCGACATAATAATATTTGATATTTCTTAGCGTTGTGCAGTTGTGTATTATTTTGCAGCTAACAAGTCAAAGAAAAAAAGTGATATTGTGACGACGTGTGCTTTTGCCCTGGGGGTGACTTTCACCCCCGAGAGGGGGTGCTTGCTATCGCCCATTCTGCAAACTTTCACATGCGTGCCTTAAACGTGTACTTTTAACACTTATATCATAAATAACTATTAAATAAAGAAGCACGTTTTTGATTAATTCATGTGTGGACATTTATTGACCCTCCTTGGTCCTCGCCGTTTTTAATAAAAGGTTGGTCCTGTAAGGGTTAATAGCAAAATATGTAACAATTCATTAGCACTAACTTCAAATTAATTTTTAATTGATCTTTCTAGAAATACGAATTGTGTAGTACGTTCTTTAACGGTAAAATATTGCAAAACCTCTAAATTTTAAAGAATCGCTTGGATTGACATGAAATTTCTCATACACATAGCTAACAAGTCAAAGAATAAAAGTGATATTGTGCGTATATGTGCTTTTGCCCCGGGGGTGCTTTTCACCCCCTCTTGGGGGTGAAAAAGTATTCTTCCAAAGTAAGTCCGGAAATTGATAAACTGACTAATTTTAAGTAACTTTTGTTCTATAGAGTTTTTTCACTAAGTCACTACTTTTCGAGTTATTTGCCAGTGAATATGTTCATTTTTTCAACAAAATAACCACGCTTTTAGACGGTTTTTTGCAAATAACTCAAATAGTAAGTATTTTGTCGAAAAAACATTCGTAGCAAAAATATAGCCTTTAAAAAATTTTGAAAAAATGGTGTATATATCACGTTTTTATAAATAGTAGAAGCAGAGTTATAGCTAATTAAAAATAGGTTCATATTCGTCAAAATCCAAATGGAATATTTTAACGTGAAATAACCAAAAATGAAGCACATTTCGGGGAAAACTCATTACAACTTATTTAAAGTGTTCAAAAAAACTTCATTTTTGTTTTATAAAAAAAATTCTAGCATCAAAAGTAAACAAGTTACGCTCAAAATAAAGTTAATCCCTTTTTTTTGGTAAAAAATCGGGAAAATCACCCCCTAATTAGTATCTCAAATGAACTTAATCGTTACGACTTCACAAGTTTCTTGACTCGTGTATGTATTGTTTATATGATCTGTAAGTTTCATCGGTTCAAAGTACTTATTTTTGAAAGGGCTGTAGTTTAAAGGGGTTGATCGAGTCACTGATCACGAATGTATGCAAAATTTAGAAACAATAAATCTTAATCATTTTTTGTCTAACAGAAAACCAAAAAAATACATGATATTCAAAAAAACAATGCTGACTTTTTTTGTTTTTAGAGATTTTTGGTATCTCTAACAATTTTTAAGTTATTTTGAACAAAAGCATATTTTTCAAAATTAAAATTTTTAAAAATTTTATTTTAAAATCAAATTTTTTCCAAAATAAGCACTTTGTATCGATGAAACTTACAGATCATATAAACACAACATAAGTAAAATAATTTGTGGAGCGGTAACGATTAATTTCATTTAAGCTGCTATGCTAATTATGGGGTGGTCTTCCCGATTTTTTTTGCCAAGACAAAAGGGACCAACTTTATTTTGACCATAACTTGCTTAAATTTAATGCTAGAAACATTTTATAAAAACAGAAATAAAGCCTTTTTAAAAACTTTAAAACAGTTATAATGGGTTTTCCCCAAAAAGTGCTTAATTTTTTGTATATTTAACTTCGAAGTATTCTATTTGAAATGTGGTGAACATGAATCTATTTTTCATTGGCTATAACTCTGGTTTTACGAGGTCAAGAGACCTAACGCGTACACCATTTTTTTTTACTTTTTTACAGGCTATATTTTTGCTAAGAACGTTTTTTTCGACAAAATACTTTTTGAGTTACTTGCGAAAAACCGTCTAAAAATGTAGTTTTGTTGAAAAATGAACATATTCACTAGCAAATAACTCGAAGTGTTGACTTGGCGAAAAAGCTCTATAGAACAAAAGTTACTTAAAATTAGTCAGTTTATCCATTTCCGGACTTATTTTGGACTTATATTTTTTCACCCCCAAGAGGGGGTGAAAGTCACCCCCAGGGCAAAAGCACACATCGGCGCAATATCACTGTTTTTCTTTGACATGTAAGCTATGCGTATGCCAAATTTCATGTCAATTCAACCGGTTCTTTAAAATTTAGAGCAAAAACCGTGAAAGAATGGACTAGTGGTTTCATTATTAAAATCGTAATAGCCACAAGCGCGTATGTTAGAGGTATTTACGTTTTTCGCTGCTGGATCTATCAGAATGACAGAGGAGTGCTATACATTTTTTTATTCCATTTTGACATGTAAACGGAAGTTTATTTCGCTACCTGCTTAGTGTCAAGATTTCCTCCGCCCTAAAATGGATCTGCCAAAGAAAACACAAACCCTCTATAAAAATAACATTATTTTTGAGCATACATATCTGTTGTTAAATTGTTATTTACATTATATGTTAAATGTACAATTAGAAAAGTTGTTATATATTTCTTTAAACTTTAGTTTTAAATAAAGTTTTTGCAATATTATAGCTCGATATCTGTCCCTTTTTTTACAAAAAATAATCTGATATTAAGAATCGTAAATAGAACAGATTATATATATTCATATCGTTTTGAAGTCTGTAGATACCATAGCAATTCAATTAAAGTAAAAATGTGCTGCAATCTATTTGCAACATTTTGAGTTGAACAAAAGGACCCGTTCCCATTATTTTTATCTAATGTTATAGTTTTGCGCAATAATAGGTCTGGATCCCGCGTATGAAAAAAAGTTGATTAATAGCAAGCTGAAAATTTGTTAATAGCTTAAGGGTGTCTAGTCGGACAAACTTTGATATATGGGAACATTGGAACAGGGGAAATTTTAATTGTGAAACCGGTTAAAAATTTGGAACGTCAGACAACAAAAACGTCACATGTATTTTGTCCGACAGAACTTCCAATTAATTTGTTACCCTTTCATTAAACTCATGCAAAAATCAGACTGCTATTTATCACCTGTCATAATTCCTGTAATTTGACATGTTCTACGTGTTCCACTCATTAAAATGCTTATTTGGTCATAAATAGCAGTCTGATTTTTGCATGAGAGTTTAATGAAAGGCTAAAAAATCAATTGGAAGTTCTGTCGGACAAAATACATGTGATGTTTTCGTGGTCTGACGTTCCATATTTTTAACCTGTTCCACAATTAAAACTTCCCCTGTTCCAGAGTTCCCATATATCAAAGTTTGTCCGACTAGACACCCTTAAGGTATTAACAAATTTTCAGCTTGCTATTAATCAACTTTTTTTCATACGCGGGACCCAGACCTATAATATATTATGTTGTTTGATTGCTGTAAGATCCAAAAATTTGATAATTTTTATCTATTTTTATGATCCTTCAGCATTATTGCTACAAACTTAAGCAATAATATATTATATCTGATGGCTGTTTCCAGATGGTGGTAAGATTACAAAAATCGATCATTTTTTATATATTTTCGTGATTTTTCTGCAATATTGCTACAACCTTGCGCAATAATATATTATATTTGAATGCTGCAAGGTTGCAGCAAAACTAAAAAATCAATGATTTTTATTTATTTTCATGATATTGCTAAACTCTTGCAGGATAACATATTATGGTATTTGAGTTATGTAAGATTGCAGCCAGACTTAATAAATTGGTGATTTTTATATATTATTGTCTATCAATCTATCAATCAAAGATAGAATAAATTTTTTATTTTTTTAATATAACGCGGGCACATAAATTTGATACACCCTGTATATTGATTTGTAAATATTTATTAGAAGGTAGCTTTCACGTAGTAGATTTCTCCTTAATTAGTTTTTCCCTGAAAAATAAAATACATTTGTAAATAAAAGTGAAGTGAAAGTGATTTAGGAATATAAGTTTAAAAATATTGTTTACGGAAAAGATAAAACCACAGGTAGATGTAATTAGTAGTTTTTAGAAAAACAGAGGTAAAGAGAATTGGAATTTTAAATATGTTTGTTTAATGACAGGAATATTTAGATAATTTCCGTAAAGTCATTAGTGTTTGAGTAGAAATATTGTTTGAAAGAATGACTGGGTTTTTCGATTGAAACAGAGGAAGGTGGAGAGAGAAATGTTTCTGATTGGCTTGGCAATTTGGAATGGGGAAAGTTTTGTTTGAATGTTGAGACATTTTGGAAAAGAAAAGATCATTGTGTTACCGGCATCCGAAAGAAGCAGTCAAAAGTTTTCGTGAGTAGTTCAGAAGCAAGTACTAGTGTTTTGTTTTGATAGTGAGAGTAGCTGAAAGTTGAACGAGAGACAAATCAAATCGAGAAGAAATACCTCTTTGATTCTGTAAAGTCCAAGAGAGTAAGTTACAAGAATTGTCATTATTAAAATAATTTGTGACACCAAGTGAAAAAGATACTTGGGTCTCAGGAGATTATTGTTGAGAGAAAGAGAGGAGAGAGTTTTGGAGTTTATTGCACGAGTACTGGTCAAAAGGAGCCTGGCTTGTGTTTTGGGAGAAATAGTGCTGGTTTGCTGCTGGATTTTTGCTGAGAACGGAGAGGGTTTTGATTGGTAGCCTAACATAATCAACAAGGAGGAGCTGTTTGGGTCAAGAGGAGACATCATTGTGTGTGAATCAAAAAGGTCAGTCAATAACCTATGTGATAGATTTTTTTTTATAATCAGAAGTTAAATTTTTTTACGTAAAAGCATATGCATTTAAGATTCCGACATTTCAAAAATTTAATAGGAAGTATAAGTAATTTGCGAATACCAAATTTGTTTGTTTAGCTTGTTTTATTAATAGTATCAAGAACAAAGCAATAAATATTTGTTTGAATTAGATTAATTTAAATGGTAAAGGTTTCTTTTGGACAGTTATGCCCACAGGATTTAATTAATAAATTTACAGAGCATTGCTTTTTATAATAAAGGTATTTATATGTGTTTATTTATGATTTTTCTATTTATTTCCTTTTCCTATTTTATCCCGATAAGGATCAACTAAGAGATACTGAAGCCACGAGAAAGGATAAGTATAACCTAAGAGAATTTAATTAATTTTTTTTTTTCAAAAGGCACCCTGAGATTTTTTCTTAATAATTTTTATGTATGATTTGTGTTAATTAAATAATTGATCAAATAAATAATAATTAATATAAAAATAATAAGAAGCAGATCGTAACAACATGGCGAACCAACGTAAGGCGTGAAAGTATCTCTGGTTGTGAATTTGAAAGGATAGGAAAAGGAAAAACAGCTGAAGGAAAATTTATTTGCCCGTCGGAAAAAGTTGATATATTTAAAATTTTTGAAATATTTTGTTTGACTTGTTTTTTTTATCTAGGTACAATTTTACATATTTGTTTTATTTTTGATTGATTTAAATTTTGAGATATTTAAAAATTTGTGTGATAAATTGATTATATTTGGGGAGAGAAAAATTTTCGTCTCGACAGCATACAAGGTATTTTCGAATTTCGTATCAGGCGGGGATAAATTTTAACTACATGTCGATAAGCAGAAGCAAAAGCAAAGAAAACAAAAAACAAGAAGAACATATAGATCAAGAAGACATTTTCGAAACAACAATCATGGCATCAGAACAACAGGAATTATCAGGAATAGATAAATTATTACAACTGATGCAACTCCAGTTACAAAAATGGGACGAAATATTAAATAAAATGGATAAAAATCAGGAAGAAACATCAAAGAAGATGGATAAAATGGATGAATCACAACAGAAAATGGATCAAAAAATGGATGAAACATCAAAGAAAATGGATGAATCACAACAAAAAATGGATAAAAAATTTTATGAAAATCAACGTGAAACGAAACAAGCCATGGAAGAAACATCAAAGAAAATGGATAAAATGGAAGAAAATCAGGAAGAAACAAAACGAGCTGTGAAGGAAACACAACAAAAAATGGATGACAATCAACAGGAAACAAAACAAGCAAAAGAAAAAGAACAGGACATTCTGGAAATGGACAAGGAACATGAGAAACGGAAAAAGGATAATTTAGACAAAAAACAAACGGTGGAAATGAATTTGGCAATGAAGCAAGGACAGAAAAGAAAGAGGAGAAAGCTGCAGAAGATAAGTAAAGAAAATGAAGCCTGGGATTCCTCGAAAAAAGAGATGAGCCCAGAAGAAGAAAAAGAAGAAAAAAGAGTGATACAAGAAAATAAAGCTTGGGATTCCTCAAAAGAAGAGATGAGCCCAGAAGAAGAAGAGATCAGAATAAAAAAGGAAGGCGAAAGAGATACAATTGAAACTGGGATATTTGAAGAAGAAGTATGCAAAATGGAGCAGGCAGAATACACAATAAACATGTGTAAAGTATCGGAAGAAAACGAAAGAAAATTGACATGTGGAGAAGAAAAGGAGAAGGAACTGCGTGTAATATTGAGGGAGTATGAAAATCTAATAAATGAAGAAAACAGAGTAGCCAAAAAGTATGAACATTCATTTGAGGTTAAAAATGTAGGAAATTTTCGATCGAAAATGTACCCAATCCCATATAAGTAGACACTGGGACAAAGGAAGCAATTGTTTTTCAGGCGGGAATAATTATTTTGACATAAGAGAAAACTGTTGTTGTCGAGAGAAAATCATTTTTTCGTTGCACTTATTAAAAACGATTTTATCTCAAAACAAGGCAGGGATGTTATTGTGTATCAATCTATCAAGCAAATATATAATAAAATTTTTATTTTTTTAATATAACGCGGGCACATAAATTTGATACACCCTGTATATTGATTTGTAAATATTTATTAGAAGGTAGCTTTCACGTAGTAGATTTCTCCTTAATTAGTTTTTCCCTGAAAAATAAAATACATTTGTAAATAAAAGTGAAGTGAAAGTGATTTAGGAATATAAGTTTAAAAAGATTGTTTACGGAAAAGATAAAACCACAGGTAGATGTAATTAGTAGTTTTTAGAAAAATAGAGGTAAAGAGAATTGGAATTTTAAATATGTTTGTTTAATGACAGGAATATTTAGATAATTTCCGAAAAGTCATTAGTGTTTGAGTAGAAATATTGTTTGAAAGAATGACTGGGTTTTTCGATTAAAACAGAGGAAGGTGGAGAGAGAAATGTTTCTGATTGGCTTGGCAATTTGGAATGGGGAAAGTTTTGTTTGAATGTCGAGACATTTTGGAAAAGAAAAGATCATTGTGTTACCGGCATCCGAAAGAAGCAGTCAAAAGTTTTCGTGAGTAGTTCAGAAGCAAGTACTAGTGTTTTGTTTTGATAGTGAGAGTAGCTGAAAGTGGAACGAGAGACAAATCAAATCGAGAAGAAATACCTCTTTGATTCTGTAAAGTCCAAGAGAGTAAGTTACAAGAATTATCATTATTAAAATAATTTGTGACACCAAGTGAAAAAGATACTTGGGTCTCAGGAGATTTTTGTTGAGAGAAAGAGAGGAGAGAGTTTTGGAGTTTATTGAACGAGTACTGGTCAAAAGGAGCCTGGCTTGTGTTTTGGGAGAAATAGTGCTGGTTTGCTGCTGGATTTTTGCTGAGAACGGAGAGGGTTTTGATTGGTAGCCTAACATAATCAACAAGGAGGGAGCTGTTTGGGTCAAGAGGAGACATCATTGTGTGTGAATCAAAAAGGTCAGTCAATAACCTATGTGATAGATTTTTTTTTATAATCAGAAGTTAAATTTTTTTACGTAAAAGCATATGCATTTAAGATTCCAACATTTCAAAAATTTAATAGGAAGTATAAGTAATTTGCGAATACCAAATTTGTTTGTTTAGCTTGTTTTATTAATAGTATCAAGAACAAAGCGATAAATATTTGTTTGAATTAGATTAATTTAAATGGTAAAGGTTTCTTTTGGACAGTTATTCCCACAGGATTTAATTAATAAATTTACAGAGCATTGCTTTTTATAATAAAGGTATTTGCATGTGTTTATTTATGATTTTTCTATTTATTTCCTTTTCCTATTTTATCCCGATAAGGATCAACTAAGAGATACTGAAGCCACGAGAAAGGATAAGTATAACCTAATAAGAGAATTTAATTAATTTTTTTGACAAAAGGCACCCTGAGATTTTTTCTTAATAATTTTTATGTATGATTTGCGTTAATTAAATAATTGATCAAATAAATAATAATTAATATAAAAATAATAAGAAGCAGATCATACCAATATTTACATAATTTTGCCGCAATATTGCTACAAGTTTGCGCAAGAATATATTATGGTATTTGAGTACCGCAAGATTGTCGCAAGATAAAAAAAAAATCGAGGATTTTCATGATCTTGCTACAATCTTGGGCAACAATATATTATGGTATTTGACTGCTTCAAAATTAATTCAAACGATTATTTCCATGATTTTCTGCAATATTGCGACAATCTCGCCCAATAAAATTGATGGTATTTTACTGACGTAAGATAAAAAAATCTATGTCATCTATTTTCACGATGTTGATGCATTATTGTTAGAATCTTGTGCAATAATATATTATATTTTTGGATTGCTGGAATGTTATTGCAATCTGGTCAAGATTGCTAAAAGTTTGCATATATATTAAGTGCTATTTAAATAGCAATTTTCAAAACAAAGGGCCGTGATATAAAAAAATAATTGTTGGATAAAATCATCCTTCGTCTTTTATTGAGACGGAACAACAACTTGATTTTTGTAGTAAAGTGATCTTTAGTGTTTACAATAAAACACCAGATATGATAAAACTAAATGTATATCCAAATATACAAAAAAATACTGTTAAAAAAATAGTCCTCAAAGTTGACACTTTACAAAAATAAATGTTCTCAAACTTTACAGTACATGACCATTTCTTTAAAATACTGTATTTTTCAAAAATTCGTATTTTTTTGTGATGACAATATAAATGTATACGAATGTATACAACAAATGTTCGATTTGTACAATGTCCCCAAACTTTACGTTTTACAAACATATATATATATATATATATATATATATATATATATATATATATATATATATATATATATATATATATATATATATATATATATATATAGTTTGAGTTTAGTTTCTGGACCTGACCTTACATCGAGACAACAGCATCATAACTACTTCATGGTGCACCAAAAAAACCTGGTCGTCAAGATACCTAAACTTCAACTCTCATCACCCGTTGTCCCAGAAGAAATCAGTAGTTATTGGCCTAGCCGACAGAGCCATCAGATTGTCTGATCCCATCAATAAACCTCATGATATAAAAAAAGCAAAAACAGCACTAACACTTAATTCATACCCACATTACCTCATTGAAAACACCTTCAAGTCACGACTACATACATTTTACAACAACAAAAACAACAACAAAAATAATAAGGAAAAGAAGAAATATATGTCTTTGCCTTACATACAAGGGTTATCTGAACAACTTTCGAATCTCCTAGCCAAGCATAACATTACAGTTGCTCACAAAGGATATAATCTCTTGAAAAGGAATTTTACTAAACTTAAAACTAAAACCCCGCAATCAAAAAAATCACATGTTGTATATGAAATTCCTTGTTCAAATTGCGATGGGGTATATATCGGACAAACCAGCCAGCTACTAAACTCTAGAATTCGGTCTCACAAATATGACAAAAATAACACTACAGCCCTCACAAAACATGAAAACGAAAAGAAACACAAATTTGATTTCGATAAAACTAAAATCCTAAAAAGTGAACCCAACAAAAAGAAAAGGGAACTGCTAGAGTCCATAGAAATTAAAAAAAAAATAACAAAGCTGTCAATGATAAACGGGATATCAAAAACCTTAATAGGGTGTATTTCAACTTAATCTAAAATTAACTATATAATATTTCAGCACGCCTATGAGACGAAGACAACTATTTTGACTTAACATAAAATCAAACATCAATAAACACCATAATAATTTTTGACACAGTTCATTACTCTCTTAACGCAATGACTTAGTGGGTCCGTTCCTATGCTTTAACATTTTAACATTGTTTTAATTGTGACGTCTATTTGTGTACTTGTTTCAAAACTAAATTTACGATTGCATGGTAAGTCGATTTTCTTTTAAATTGTATTGTAGCTTTCAATAAATGCTGTTTTAGTCAATCCTTGAAAAAGGCATGGATTTCCTGTCGAAACGTCGGATAATATATCAATAAATATGGTCATAACATCATAGACAAGCTTTTTTTTATGAACCTAAACCCAAGAAACATTGGTAAAAATGTATATATATATATTATTATAAATTTTTATATGTTAATTTATTTTATTTATTTTTTTTTATAATTTTATTATTAATTATTTTATTTTATTTAATTTAATTATATTTTTTAAAATATACTGATTTAATAATTATTTTATATTAGTTTATTTTACTTACCTTATTATTATTAATCACTTACCTTACTAGCTCAGTTATAATGTAAAACCTGCATGAAATCTCCTATCTGTGGAGGTGTGAGAAAAAGATTTCTGAAATATCAACTAAACAAACGACACAAAAATAAAGCTATGAAATGGTGGATAAATAACAAAAAACTGTCGAATATTGTACACAAATTTGGAAATATATTGAAAAATAAAGGCTTTGTTATGCAACATCAAAAATACAAGGTAATTATACAATAATGTAGATCAGATCAATATGATATCAACTTGAAATATTTGCTGATCTATCTAACGCTAAATTATTTATTTTAGGTTATCTAGTCGAAAATCTGAATAAAGAAATACGATGCAATGAATTTGATTATGAAATAAACGAGAATATTTGACACAAAAAAAAAACTAAGTCGAAGATAACCCAAAATTATCTTGAATATTCAAAATTTGTTATACTAAAGCTAGAAAATGAAAAACATTGACTTTCGATCATGATCAATTAAAAAAATAAACTGTTCAGTACAACCTTTCACGATGTAATATGAAGATAAACCAAACTGCTATGAAGTCTCTTCGGATCCAAGAAGAAACCAACTCCTTCTCCTTCACTGGAACAATGTTCTAAATATGGTAGATACCCGCATCAGAATACTTTTTCACTTTTCTTATAAAATTGAGGGTCATTTTTAAAAAAATTTTTCTTCACCATGAAGATTATTTATACAGGTTAGTAGAATAAAAGTCTTTTAATTTAAATTTTTACGATTTACCGCATTTTTCTCAAAAATTTGCGGAGCTACTTATAACAAGGTGTTGCCTGTTCAAAGGTCTGCAAAACTCTCTTCAAAATGGATTCTTTTTGGCTTGGCGTCCCTTCACAGCCAATGGAAATTAATTATTAATAACAATCCTTGCTATGAAAATTTGAATTCACCAATCAAAAAATTCCAATAAATTTGACATTTCATCAAAATGATAATTTTGATGAAAATTTTGGAAATATGAACCCAAATTGTGATTCTATCCTAATCTTTGGGTATAATCTAATCTGGGATTTGAATAGATTAAACTTTTTAGTTCATTTTGATATAATGTCCTTCTTGCTAGGTGCCCTTATTAAAGTTCTATTAGGGTTCACTTCAACGTCCGACACTTCATTTTTAGTTTCTTTAACACTTACACTCACATATTAAAATTCAAATATTTACACAATTACTACATACAAAGGATTGAAATAACTTTCAATTTACACAAAATAAATCAGCAATTGAATATGCATAAGCCATTTCCTCAAAATATCATTCTTATACGTTAATTTGACCTAGAGTTTCGACACTTGTCAAAGCTATGATTCTATTGAACTATTTTCCACATTTTTTGTTAAAATTTATACTAATACTATTAATATTGAACTAACTATTGTTCTCAAATTTTAGATTGATGTCTATTTCAACATAATTTCACAAATCCATACATGCAGCTAAGTGATGCAAGACGTATCACCTTAACGAAGTTCCTTTCGAAGTGACTTTTGGAAACATGGAACCTTTTGATGATTCTTACGAACAAATAAGGCTATTGTATGATACAAATAAAAGTAATTCTCTGGTAAAACTCAAAATTCAAATTATTATATGTTCTAGTTACTAATTTCTAATTTATATGTCATTGAAATATCATCTTTGATATAGGATTACCTATTTTGATTTCTTATGTAATTCTACCTTTATACACTTAAATAAAACCATCTTATAACTATTCAATTATTACTAAGTGCTCTCCTAACTTTAGTTCTTTTTATAATTCTCATTCTTCTCAACCTTCCAATCAACAATACCCCTCAAAAGTGGCAATAATAAAAAAAATTATCCATATACTTTGGGCTTTACTAAAATTACTAAATTATCTATTATTTTAACTATTCTATGGTTTGAATATCTTAAAAAATCATAATAACTATTTAAAATCATGACAATATATATATATATATATATATATATATATATATATATATATATATATATATATATATATATATACAGTGGAACCTCGATTATCCGTCAGGGCACCGGACCAAGGGTATGACGGATAATCGAAAAGACGGTTAACAGAACATAAAAAAAAATAAAAATTCTCAGAATATCATACTTTTTGCTCAATGCGACTGCAGAAACACCTTTCTTTAATTCTGCAATAATTTCTATTTTTTTTGACACAACAAGACGTTTTTCTTTTAGATGCTCCAGATGTGGAAGGCTCCATTCTTCAAAACTTAATTGTTCAAACGACTAAGTGACACAATCAATGTTCGAATTTGAATCAAACTGAATTATGGTGACACACAGATATTGACTGTAATAATTATTGTGCTGTGCGTTTTTTATTTTCGGCTTGCGATTCTAAAAATTGAACTCTAAAAGCAGGATATCATTTATCATTATCTATATAAATTGAAATTTAATCCAGAGCCCTGAATAAGAACAAAAATTATATAAATAAAAATTGCGGTGGTGGCATAACAGCACGTGTACATTTCAATGAATTTCGTTTGGCTTATCGCAATGCCCAAACAAAATAAATTGATGACTAAATTTATACTTATGTAGTCAATATTAACTTTTAACTTATGTATGGACCCTGACGGTTAACAGAGGTGACGGTTAATAGAGAGACGGATAATCGAGGTTCCACTGTATATATATATATATATATATATATATATATATATATATATATATATATAAAACAAAATATGCAACAGATGGAATGCAACCATAGACACGTGTTTCTGACTTATTAGTCGTCATCAGTATGATATAGCTAAACAGGAGCAATGCAACCAATTTGTGGCTATAATGTTAGAAGACCCTCAGGATTCGAGAGCAACAACTAACAAATCCACGGAGGAAGCTACAGCTACCTGAGGCAAGGAATGCCAAACGTTTAGAACGTTTTAAACAATCAAACAAGGAGAGGTTAGCGCGAGTTAATAAATATCGGCATGGCTCGCAATAAGTATGAAAAACAAAATATGCAACAGATGGAATGCAACCATAGACACGTGTTTCTGACTTATTAGTCGTCATCAGTATGATATAGCTAAACAGGAGCAATGCAACCAATTTGTGGCTATAATGTTAGAAGACCCTCAGGATATTTTGTTTTTCATACTTATTGCGAGCCATGCCGATATTTATTAACTCGCGCTAACCTCTCCTTGTTTGATTGTTTAAAACGTTCTAAACGTTTGGCATTCCTTGCCTCAGGTAGCTGTAGCTTCCTCCGTGGATTTGTTAGTTGTTGCTCTCGAATCCTGAGGGTCTTCTAACATTATAGCCACAAATTGGTTGCATTGCTCCTGTTTAGCTATATCATACTGATGACGACTAATAAGTCAGAAACACGTGTCTATGGTTGCATTCCATCTGTTGCATATTTTGTTTTTCATACTTATTGCGAGCCATGCCGATATTTATTAACTCGCGCTAACCTCTCCTTGTTTGATTGTTTAAAACGTTCTAAACGTTTGGCATTCCTTGCCTCAGGTAGCTGTAGCTTCCTCCGTGGATTTGTTAGTTGTTGCTCTCGAATCCTGAGGGTCTTCTAACATTATAGCCACAAATTGGTTGCATTGCTCCTGTTTAGCTATATCATACTGATGACGACTAATAAGTCAGAAACACGTGTCTATGGTTGCATTCCATCTGTTGTATATTTTGTTTTTCATACTTATTGCGAGCCATGCCGATATTTATTAACTCGCGCTAACCTCTCCTTATATATATATATATATATATATATATATATATATATATATATATATATATATATATATATATATATATATATATATACCGTAATTTGGGGTAACTTGAGACACTTTTTAACTTAAACCTGAAGTTTATTACATACCGAGAAAAAATTAATGTTCAAAAACTATTTGAAAACATTAGTCGCATAGGTAACTATGATATGTTTATAGAATATTTCTGTTTATTTTGTCATAAGTAGTTTTTTAAATTTTTTTTATGTCTGTCTCAAGTTACACACTAGAATGGGGTAACTTGAGACAGCCGTGTAAATTCAACAAGTGACTCAAATTACGCCTTGATAGAGTAACTTGGGACACCGAAAATATAATTATAAAGTGTTTTGTTAAATTGAGACATTCAGAATATTTTTTTGGGTTAATAAAAAAGACAGAGAGCTCAAAACTTTTATTTAAAAACAATTAATTACAGCAATTTTAGTTCGGGTACTGAAAAAATACCTCTATTATTTAGGGCTTTAGGCGGTTTAATACCACCTACAATGTCCTGCCAGCAATAATACAGTTCATCCTTAGGTTTGGGCCATTTCCAGTTTCCCGTGAAGTCTTTGTCATTGCACTTATTATTGCGCCTTTATTGCCAATCTTTTCAATTACCCCAGGATAAAAATTTGAGTCGTAACGAACTATGACAAAGCATCCAACTTGTTTAATTATTGCCGTTATTTGCTGCAGATGATGTTTTTCCTGATAAGAGTAAATATTATCCTGGTCATTAGTCTTTTCAGTAATATTGTCTTCAATATTGTCAATCTGTTTTGCTTGAAATGAATCCCAGTCATCATCTGAACTGTCGTCAAATACAACCTCATTGCAACTGTCTTCGTCACTTTCACTAGACATAATTACTTTACTTGTCTTTTGCCTTTTCTTACTGGATGATGGTTTTTCTTTATTTTTTTCCATTAATTGGCTTCTTTTCTTTTTTTCTGGCATTGGTTTGTCTTCCAAAATTACTATATCCTCTTCACAGATTCCTCTACCAATTCAATTTCTTTTTCTTTTGTTTTCTTAAACCATCAGTCCCTTTCCTTCTACATTCTTCTAAATATTCTTGAAATGTAGTTACCCAGGCAACGGTATTCTCACTTTCTTTGCCATCCTCTACTGCCTCTTTACTTGGAAGCCTCTTCAAGACCTCTCCTCGATTTAGTGGAATTAATCCTGCTCCTTTAAATCAACTTATTACGTTTTGTGAAAGATTTTTCTCTCCCATTGCCTCCCGATATTTTTTTAATAAACGAGGAAATGTATCTTTTGGCACAGTTCCACGATTTTTTGTTTTCCAAGAATCTAAAGTTTCACGCCACTTAATTTTAAGTGGGCGGAAAAATGCGACATCTAACGGCTGAGTAAGTCCAGTGCTATTTGGGGGAAGTAGGATGAAGATTATGTTGTTTTTTTACATTCCTCTACTATTATATATGGGGATATATGGCTCGCCAAATTATCCCCAATCATTACTTTTTTCTCTTCTTTATCTTGCTTCGAGAAATAAGGCAAGGCAATTTTTCGAAACCAATCTTCGAATATCTCCAAAGTGAACCACCCACTCTTACTTCTATTATAAACTGTCCCCTTAGGGCCATGTTCGGTCCAGGTATTATAAAGATTCTCAGCTTTGTATGTTACATATGGAGGGAGAAGGGTCCCGTCTCCGGCAGCGGCAAACATTACAGACGTACTTGACTTAGAAAAATCAATAATCCTTTCAGGATGTCGACACCCTCTTCTAACAACAACTTTTTTACGACCAGGATCGTCTGTCATATTTGTTTCATCATAATTAATGACAGAATGAGAAAGAACTCCCTCCGTTGACCTCTTCTAACAACAACTTTTTTACGACCAGGATCGTCTGTCATATTTGTTTCATCATAATTAATGACAGAATGAGAAAGAACTCCCTCCGTTGACTGATTTAACTTATCAAAGTAAATATTTATGGCGTTATGGTCGACTTTGGCTCGAGATCTCTTTATGTTTTGGCACATTTTATTACTCAAAGTGTTCTGGTGATGCTTCAAGGAAGACATGACAAAATCTCTACCTGGCATGTTGTTTTTAAATCTATGTTCATTTCTTCCAGAACGGTCGAGGAATGCTTTGACAATGAGTCTAATATCGTATAGTGTGAGAGGAAAGCCCCAATCCCCAGCTGAACATAGACACATTACTAAAGCATTTTGGTCAACTTCATTTAAAACAAATGGTCTACCGACCTTTCCTGCGTTCTTTCCATTTATTGCTCTATTTATAGAACATCGTGGTATTCCAAATTTTTCTTCGGCTTTCCTCAAAGAAATCCCGGACCTAACAGCTTCCACTGCTTTATGAAGTTGCTCCTCCGAGAAATTTCGGTATTTTCTAGATCCCAAAATTCTTTTTTGGGTTCGAACCATACCTGAGCCTGAATAATGAAAAAATGGTAAGTAGGTAGGTTAGAAACTAGTTTTTACAGTATCTAATTTGTAGTGGGGTAACTTGAGACAGTTGTCTCAAGTTGACCAACCAAGGTCAGGCTGAGAATTCATATTTTATAGCAGCCATAAACTTCGCAACGCCGCAATGAAATTTACGGCACACCAATATTAATATTAGAGGTTACGTTTTCTACAACAATTGTTTGTTTCGGATATTAGTCATAGAATTATTATATAAGTTATGTACTATATGAAATTTGGCAGTTTTAAAGTTGACGTTTATTAAAAAATTATCAACTTACCTTAGATAAGACAAAAGAATTTAATTACTAACGGTCAACAACCACACGTTTGCTACCTTTTGCTATCAAAACAACACTAACAATGTTAACCGGGATGCCAAATCGACAAAAAATAATAGTGTCTCCAAATTGTCTCAAGTAACCCCATTGTCTCAAGTTACCCCAAATTACGGTATATATATATATATAAATCAAACAAATGAAATAGAGAATGTGGAAAAATCCCCTTACGAACAATTCACACATCCACCATTTCAGGGTGGGAAAAATTTTTTGAATAGAATCAAAGATCCAAACACCTGTTCTTAGAAATGTGTTTCGCCCTCTTCAACCTCTCTCTCTCTCTATATATATATATATATATATATATATATATATATATATATATATATATATATATATATATATAATTTGGGAAATGTACCGATAGCATGAGTTGATAAATACAAATACCTAAGAACCTGCATTTCAGACAATAATGATAAAAAAACACAGAAATAAGGGCCAGGATAAAGATCTCTGCAACAATAAAGACCTTCTGAGATGCTACATGTCTTCGAGACTGTAATATGGACTTGAAAGCTGGACATTGCAGCAACCACACATAAATAAGCTACAGACATTTGAAATGTAGTGTTACCCGAGGATGCTTAAAATAGCATGGACGCAGAAGAAAACGAACACGAAAGTAAATAATACACACAATAAAAATAAGAAAGGTACAATATCTGAGACACGTAATGAGGGAACAGCAATTTGAAATGTTAAGACTGATAATACAGGGAAAGATAAGAGGAGAAAGGAGTATAGCAAGAAGGAGAGTGTCATGGTTGAAGAATTTAAGGGACTGACTTAATGCAGTTCTATAAAACTCTTCAGAGCAGTGATAGAGAGAGTAAAAATAGTGACGATGGTATCTATCCTCCTATTAATAGACGATACTTAAAACAGTAGAAGAACTTTATCAAATAAATCACTGGCATACTTATAGAGTTAGTTTAAAAGTTACCGGATTTAAAATGTACAATAAAATTATACCTAGTGGTTCTTGATCTGGTGGCGGCTGAGATTGACTACTTCCTCCTTCCAAAGTATCTGCTAGAAGATTGAGATTAAAGTTTTTCATTTTAAATATGTGTGCTGTGCTGTTTCTTTGCGAACTTCGTTTAAACGGAGAAGGCAAGCTCTTAGTTGAGGAACTCGAGGGATAACATCGAGACGGACCTGGGGGACAAAATAGTAAATTTCCTCTTACGAGTTCAATTAAGGTTTTAGAACCTGCTAATGTGGCCATATTTTTTGGTTTTGATTTTAGATAAATGTCATGAGCGACTCCAACGTTTGTGAAACCTAAATGTTCAAAAAAAGAATATGCTTCTGCGTTTTCTATTTTTACGGTGGCCACAGGGTGTTGATTTTCCTTTGCTAGTTCGACCGCTAGCATCTTTATTATAGTCGATGCGTACTTATTCCTTCTTGCTCGTGGTATTGTGTAGACGAATTCTATTGTTCCCATCATCGTTTTTAAACCTAAAAATAAAATTATTACTCATAGACATTAAAAGATGGATAAAAGTAGATTAATGGGCCCCGGTATGGGCCCCATAGAATAGAATAGAAATATGCTTTATTGTCACTGAAAATTATATAATTTTATGGACAAAGCTTAACATAGAGTCACGAAAAAGATATACATAACAATAACAAATACAATTTTATAAAATTAGATAAATCGTCAATAAAAAAAATATAAACAAGTTAAAAAAGTGAAGTAAAAAAACAAAAACCAATAAGTATATTGCAAAATTACTATAAATTGCAAAATTGAACATACAACATAATATAATAAAACACAAACAAAGGAACTAATAAGTTTAAGCTGCTGTATGTGACACCCAAATATAGATAAATACACTTTAGTTACTTGTACATTACTGTGATTTCTTAGTTAGTCATTAAGAAACTCTTCTATTGAATAATATGGTCTTTTAGATAAATGAGCTTTTGTCATTTTACGGAACTTGAGAAAGGATGTTGCAGATTTGAGTTGTAAAGGGAGATGGTTGTATGTATAGTTTTTTTGCGGAATATAGTATAGATTTCTTTACTAACTCAGAAGACGGGATCGGTCAATAGACATCAAAAGTTGAATTTCTGGTGGAGTAGTCATGATGAGGCCTTGCTGGAAAGACATGCATGTGTTTACGAATTAAGCAAACAGTTTCTAAAATATACAAAGATGGAAGGGTTAAAATTTCGTTATCTTTAAAGTAACTTCTGCAATGGGTTGTTCTTCTGAGGCCAAACAGATATCTTATTGCTCTTTTTTGTAATTTGAAAATAACATCAAATTGGGCAGCTGTACTGGACCCCCAAAAAGGAAGACCATATCGAAGATGAGACTCGAATAAAGAAAAATATGTTATTTTAGAAGATGCTAAATTGAGTTCCTTCGAAACAGATCTTATTGCATAGCAGGCTGAGGCGAGTTTCTTACTTAACAAATTGATATGAAGGGACCATTTGAGGTTGCTGTCTAAAAGAATACCAAGAAATTTTACAGAATCAACGGTAGAGATCTGTCTGCTATTCACAAGCAGGCGTTGAAGAGCACCTTTATATGATAATGCTACCGTTTTATCCACGTTAAAGGAGAGTAAATTAGAGTCAGACCAGGTTTTTATCGTAAGAAGATCAGAAGTTATAGTTGCATGAAGAGTTGCAATAGTTGAGTTGCTCCAAGTGATACTGGTATCATCAGAAAAAAGAAAAAATTTTCCATCGATTTTTAAATTAGTGATGTCATTTATAAAGATAAGGAAAAGTAGAGGACCCAATACTGAACCTTGTGGTACTCCACATACAATGTTTTTGAGACTGGAGTCAGTATCATTTGCTCTAACCAGTTGTTTCCTATTATCTAAGTAAGCTTTGAACCAATTCAAAAAAATACCTCGAATTCCATAGAAATTAAGTTTTTTAATCAAAAACAGTGGCAGTATAAAGATTATTGTTTAGTGCTTTACATGGCATCAGTTGTACATTTATTAGTTAAGAAGCCGAACTGATTTTGTGATAAAATATTGTTATCAAAGAGAAAGGACATAAGTCGGGTTTTTATGAGCCTCTCAATAATTTTGGAGAGTACCGGTAGTAGGGCAATAGGTCTATAGTTGCAGGCATTAGATTTTTCGCCACCTTTATGAAGAGGAATAATAATGGCTGTCTTTAGGCACTCTGGAAATTTACCGTTTTCAAAGGAATCATTAATTAGTGACACGAGGAGTTCTAACACATTATCTGTGAGATTTGAGAAGATTTTTATGGATAGTTTATCAGTACTACAAGATGATTTGCTTTTGATACTATTGATCGTTTGGATCAATTCAGGTTTATAGATTGGTCTTATAAAGAATGAATTCGAGACAATTTCTGAATTAGGGAGATAGGAAATGGGATCTTGTTGAGACTGAATAGTTGATGTTATATTTTTACTCACGTTAATGATACCCATGGGCCAGGGGGCATGCCCTCTAGCTTTTCGGGTGCCTTAAACAAACTATACAGGGTGTCCAGAAACTCTATCGACAAACGAAAACCGGAGATTCCTCAGATAATTTTAAGACAATTTAACCCAATTCACCTAGTCCGAAAATGTTTCCTAAGGGAGCTAGAGCTATTTGAAGATGACGTCTGGTAATTAGTTTTTCTTAAATATCTCCAAAACGCTTCCATTTAGAAAAACGAAAATCGGTACGCATATTTATCTTTCAGACATAAATCGATTCTATGCATTGCGAATTTCTAGTACCGGTCACAGGCGTCCGTCAACGGTTATTTTATCCCATAACTTTTTTGTCTTTAACTTTTAATAATTTTTGACCCTGGATTATTAAATTGTGAGGTATTCTAGCACTAAAAGGTACTCTTGCTTTAAGCCGGCAGAACACACCGTTTTCTAGAAAAGTCGATTTGAAAATTTTTCGTCTCTTGAATTAAAAAAAAAATAAAAAAAAATTAAGTAATGGAACACAGACGTACTCACAATCATTTAATTTACTTCGACGACCGGTTTCGATCTCTACAATATACAGATCATCTTCAGGTCGGCGTTACAAGTTAATAAATGATGCCGTTACAAGGGATGAGTTGTAAGTTCATCAATAACATATTTAAGCGTCCAGATTGTGCTAGTAGGGTAGCTAGGTGAAGGACTGGGTAGGCGGGCATGCTTCGTAGGTCAAAACACAGTGAATTGGAATGGATCCTGAAGGCAGATGTGTTATGTGAAACAGAGATGGATGTATTAGCTATGAGAAAGACAACGTTTGGATGGAAAGTTCGTAAATGCAGCTAAAGTGCTGATGACTCTGTGTATGCACTTGTACGATTGTAACGGTCTTTGCTCTTAGATGTTTTTGAGCTATGGGCAAAGGTCGAAGTAAGGAAAAAGACAAATAGAAATCAGTTGTGTGTTGTTCTCAGTCGAAGGACTGAGGGATGTCAGTTCGTTTGTATCAATGTGTAGGTGCCTAACACTAGAAATTCTATTTAATGTATAGAAATATGGGAAATTAATTAATTTGATACAGATAAGTCAAGTTAAATTATTGGTTAAATTATTTGTGCTATTGGTTAAACTGGAGAATATTGAAGGTACTCTGAGAAAGGGGTGGTGGTTTGTTTGAGCTATTGTATGATGGTGTATGTGCAGAAAATAATGAATTAATAATTACAGGGTGTAGGCACTTACCTTGAGAAGCTGAAAATAAATAAATAAATTAACATAATGCAAGACACAAAACACACAGGATTTATCACAACCCCACAGACACGACATACAAATGGTTTAAAATTTGGTAAGGAGTAGCACTACATTTGTTGAATTCATTGAAATAATTGATTTTTTAAAGATCTCAAACTTGGTTTTTTGTGTTTATTTTGAGAGGGAACATTGACTGACGACAAGTCAAGCTTCGTGGCTTCTTTTATAGTTTCTGGGCATCTATTCTATCATTTGTCTTATCCACAGTCCTGATTTTTTGCCTGATTTGTTGGTTTGTTATGTAGTCTCGAACGCACATGTCAAGCATTGCACGTTCACGTTCCATGGCTCGTTGTGTAACTCTGACGTATATTTACGGATTTTTGCCTCGGTGTAAAAGTCTCTGCTCCATAAGTTTGTACGGGCAAAACACATTGGTTATGGTTATAAACCTTTCGCTTGGGACACATGGGAATTGAACTTTTGTGTTGAATATACCCACATAACAATGATGTTCGTATCATGTTCTAAGCATATACTACCAATATTCGTCGGAGTATATTCTTTTTAGTATATGCGTAGTACAAGCATAGCATGTACCTTAAAAAACATTCTAAAGTTCATGTTCTTTGCATATACTTTAAAGTATATTCTCGTACCGAATATACTGAGTACATTTGTGTACGTAGTAACTCGGAATATTCGTAAAAGTTTATTCTTAGAATATACCTTTATCGAATATGCTTAGCACATACTTATAAGTACATTCTTAACACATACTTATAAGTAGATACTTTTAAAATATCTTAAAAATAATATGTATGTATATAGGAAGTATAATATTAGCCTTATAGATTATCAACTTCGTTATATTTTAGAATAATTAATAAAATTTATGTATGTAGGTAGTATTGGACGAATTTCATTTGAAAATTGTTGTATGGTAAAAAAGTTTAAACATTAATTGTGTTAACGTTTATTATTAAAAATTCGTTTTCATAATTGAAATAACTTTACCATTTCGAGTTTATCACGAGTATTTTTACATCGTTGGAATTTTAATTTAGGTACATTCAATTCAATACGGGAGGCTGTGATACGGGCCATTCCAGAACCAAAGCATGCCAAAACCCACCCCACAACCAAAGGCTTTGGTGTTGCAAACCATCGCATCGAGTAAGCTTTTTTCGTCAACCTTAAAAATTCCCACTTTTATAAAAAATTTCCTCCTGTTTACAAAATCTGAGAAGATATGTTTAATTATTTTCAAATATTTTGATTTTTTTTAATATTTTACAATTTGGACTGGAACAAAAATTCCCTTTTGAGTTAACTTTTCCCTTTATCACCTTTTATGTTGAAAATTCCAGCAAAAAGTGAAATTTCTCTCCGTTTGGCAACACTCACCGGTGCACCGCGATGTTGTTATTCCACCTCCACAATACATATCCCCCTAAAGTGGGTATTACATTATCCTAAATTCAGGACCGATATTCAGGATACGATTTAGGACACTAAATTCAGTCACCAAAGCTCGCTATTACACTATCCTAAATTTAGGATCGTAAATTATAATCAAGTGTTGAAACGACAGGTTTAAGTAGGTAAAACTTTAAAAAGCTGAAGAACCTCAGAGAATGGTTTGGATGCAGCTCAAAACAACTATTTAGAGCTACTGCCTCAAATATTAAAATAACTATGATGATTGCCAACCTCCGTAGCGGAGATGGCACCTGAAGAAGAAGAAATTTAGGATCTTAAATTATAATCAAGTGTTGAAACGACAGGTTTAAGTACACAAACTTACTCAAAAAGAGGTGCTTATAAAAAATCCACAGGGTTCCAGGCGGTGCCGTGGTCGAAAAATTGTTTAAACAATTTTTTTAAACAAATTCACAAAAATAATTTTTTCATTTCGAACAATTTCTTTAGCTAATTTAGGTCATTCTAACCAAAAAAGATATCTTGTCATTTTTCACTAAAATTGATTGTTGTCGAGTTATACGCGATTTAAAATTTGAAAAATGCGAAAATGGCTATTTTCAAGGCTTAATAACTAAGCGCATCGCGTATAACTCGTCAACAATGAATTTTAAAGAAAAATCAAGAGACCTTTTTGCTCATAATGACCAAAATTATCTGAAAAAAATTTGTTCGAAGTAAAAAATTATTTTTGTAAATTTAAAATAAAAAAAAAATTAACAATATAAAAAAAATACAAAAAAAATACAAAAAAAAAATAAAAATTTACAAAAAAAAATGAACAACCAAAACAGAGTATTATTTAGATAATAATTGTAGATAATAATGTTAGTTTGTTATGTATTTAGAGTTAGAAATACAGAAAAAATTCCTCTGATTGAAAAAGCAAATTTGTTTGTTTTTAAAATAACAAAATGTCTGGCTAATTGGCTCGGCCAAGGCCATCAAATTCATTCAAAAAAAAAAATTTGTTTAAGAAAAATTGTTTAAATAATTTTTCGACCACGGCACCGCCTGGCACCCTGTGAATTTGTTATAAGGACCTTTTTTTGAGTAACTTTAAGCAAAAAAATCTAATCGAAATAATTTCGCTAAGGGGGGCGACGATGCAGTCTGGACTACAGCGCTATAATTGTTGATAATTAAAAATAACAGCTTTGTATTAAAATAAAGACAAAAATTCAGGATTTTAAAGGAGGGATCTTAAACTTTGATTTGATTGCTTTCTGACTTTCATAATATAATTTTTAATTGAGTTATTAAGCCTTGAAAATGGCCATTTTCGCATTTTTCAAATTTGAAATTACGTATAACTCGACAAAGACCAATTTTAGAGAAAAATCACAAGAGACCTGTTTTGCTCAAAATGACTCAAATTATTTAACAAAAATTGTTAGAAATGAAAAAAATTATTTTTTGTGAATTTGTTTAAAAATATTATTTAAACAATTTTTCGACCACGGCACCTCTCGGCACCCTGTGAATTTGTTATAAGGACCTCTTTTTGAGTAAGTTTTTGCAAAAAATCGAATCGGAATAATTAAACGGGGGCGACGATACAGGCCGGTCTAAACCTTAACTGAGCGTTCTTGGGTGCTTGGCATATGTGTGCCATTAATTATGAATGTCCCTATTATTATCAGCATCCAGTGACATTTTTATTGTTTTGGGTACATAGAAAATGGTATTGTTCAAGCAATCTATATAGTGTAATGGGTAAGATTATTGTAGCTTTGGGTTGTTCTTCTTTAATATTAGGCCGGCAGCTGGTGTTTTCTGGTAATTAAATATGTAGTTAAAAATATTTATTTATACTTAGGTAAATACCGTTAAAGCAGGACATAATATTGTATATGTTAAAATTAATTTTATCAATTTTTTAATAACATTTAACCTCACAGGGACCTCCCTCTTACCGCATGCTTGCATTAATAACTGATGTATAATAGCTTTTATAATTAATCTTGTTATTGTTAGAATTACTGATACTAAAAGAACTTTATAAAAACACAGTTAGATCTAAAATTACTTTAGGTATACAGTTCAAAACTTTTAAAATTCAGCACAAAATGCAAGCATGTCCCCGCTCTTTTTTTTTTAAAAAATACAAAATCTAAAAATATTTTTTTAACCGAGTCTTTTCATTAGTACACTTATGCTTGGAAAATGAATTGCACAACACAACAATTAAAATACTGATACACTTAACTCATTTTCTCCTTCTTCCGTATTTTCTTCGTCACTATCATCGCCCAATTCAATAATAAATTTATTTGCACCATTATTGTGGAAGTGCCCAATCTTCTTATAATATTCTTCTACTTTGATCACTTTGGCGATTCTTTTCTGCCAGTCTACTTTGGTAATATTGGCTACTTCTTTTTTAATTATCTCAATTTCCTTTTTGTCAAATTTAGGAAATGTATTTGAACGCCTTATACTTGGTTTTAATTGTCCCCAAATTAACTCAATAGGATTGAAAACACAAAAGTAGGGGGGAACTCTCAATCTCAATATAGTGTGTCCATGCTTTTCGGCAATACTCTCTAGAGCGTATAATTTTCTAAATTGCTTCGTGTGTAGAACTTCAATAAGTTGTTTTTTTGTGTAAAAATCTTGGAAATACAAATAATTTTCCATTAACAAATTTTGCAGGTCAGCTTTGAAGATGTATTTGGTATTTTAGTGAGCTGTCGGGAATGATAGGAACCGTTGTCAAGCACTATTACGCTGTTTTTCTCCAAGTTTGGGATCAGCGAGCTTTCAAACCAATCTTCAAAAATGTCAGCTTCCATATTATTGTGGTAGTCAACGTTACAATCTTCCATTTTATTCCCAAATAATTTTAAAGCATTCGGAACCCATCCCTCACTTCCTCCGCAATGTACAATAATTAGCCGCGAGCCTTTATTTGCAGACATTTCTGGTATGCACATGCTTGAACCATCTGTCCATCCTTTCTTTACTGTATCGTGGGTATCATACCAAGTTTGATCTAAATAATAAATTCTCCTATTTTCTTGCCTATATTTAGTAATTTCATTGCTTTTGTAGCAGTCGTATATTGTGGTTTTGAATAGTTTTACGAGTGGAGGATTTAAAGGTCTTGAAAATTTGTAGTCACATCGTTTCTTGCGATGATAGGGTTCATTTTTAACTATTTTATATACATTAGAAAGTGGAATTTCTGTTAAATCAGAGGTGGCTTGTGCCAATAGTGTTTCATCGAAGCCGAATTTCGTACGTAGATTTTTGTATACATTCAAACATACTTGCTGTGTTTCTGCATTTAAATTCATTCATTCGAATCTTCTTTACGAGCTCTTTTTTTTAGTAATTACATTCACACTAGCACTGGCAATTTCTACAATATCAGCGTTATCGTACGCGATATTTACATTATCCCACGGGCGCCACATCACTATTCACATTAATTAAATTACAATAATTAACACTTGACACTCTCCAAACGAAATACTAAACCAATATTCAAAATAATTACAGCAACAAAACACTCGTATCACTTAACACACGTACACTCCAGTACTAACACACTGCTAGCTACCGAACTAAAACTAAGATTTTGCACGAAACTTGTGAATAGATATGCGGGAGGTCTGACCGTAAGAACACAGATGCCTTCAAAGTGCCGCTTCTTAAACGTTTGACCTAATATCTATATTTGAAGAATATCATATTTCACCGGCTTAAAGCTATTCCACAGTATTTTTTACTTGGACAATACCCTTGTACATCCGATTTTTAGAAGGTCGAAAAACATCCTAATTAGGATGCTAACTGACTAAATGCGATTACACTATCCTGAATTCAGGACGTTCTAAATATCGGACACTAAATTTAGGAAGATGTAATAGCCTCTTAACCCCGTCTTGTCTTATTCTGACCATTTCTTACCTGAATGGATCAGGGTAGGAAACAACGGTAAAATATGAAATCGAAAATATGTATCTATCTATGCAGTGTGGCAGTGTTAAGGATGAAGACGAATGATAATAAAGTACTAGGACTAAAGAACATACATAATCTCTTTTGTTTGCGGTGCTTCAAAATAGGTATAATCTATTTTTTTAACTCAATATTATTTAATAAATACATATAAGTACATAAATTTTAGTTACTCATACATAGTTTAGTTTAGCTAAATATTATAATATAATAGTTTATATAGATAACTAAAATTTATAAATACATGTATGTACTTACTTTTTAAGTAATATTGCAGAATGTAGGTACTAACTACATTCTCATTTGCCATTAAAATTTGTAAATATAATAGGTATTTGGTAGAACCAGTAGAACCTAAGATGAGATTAGGTGATGCCGAAAACATACTTCTGAGCAATATAGCACTTTCTTAGAATATCCTTAAAAATATATTCTTCTAATACAAAGATGTGCAGTAGTACGTTCTAAGTATATAAATAGAAGGTTTATAGCACTTCCTTGGAATATTCTAAAAAGTACGTTCTTAGTATAAGCTAAAAAGATGTGCGGTAGTACGTTCTAAGTATATAAATAGAAGGTTTATAGCACGTCCTTGGAATGTTCTAACAAGTATATTCTTAGTATATACTGAAAAGAAGTGCGGTAGTAAATTCTAAGTATATACATAGAACGTTTAAGTACTGTAATGTAGTATATACTCAGTATGTGCTCTGCACATTCGCAATGGTAATTACGCATATTCTTAGTATATATACTTTTTCTGAAAAGTATGTTCTATGAATCTACTAAGAACATGAAATTGTTATGTGGGTATACTTACCCCACGACAAAAGAACACCAGACTGCCTGCAAAAAATTCCGTAGCCACCATTCACTTTTATCATTGTCTTGATATAGTCTGAGGGTGGTTTAGGATCATAAGGCCAACTTCGAATAATGCCAAACCAGTTTTCCCTTCTTAACGGTCTCATTTCTACTTCTATAGGTACTCTGCAAAATATATGAAATGAATTAGATGGCTGAATGCTGAAATATATGAATTTTAGGAAAATAAAAGGCAGATATCGAGCACTGTAATTTATTAAATCTTGCCATGTATACTTTCGCCCTCAGAGCATCATCAGGGACATTAAAGGCCTCTAATAATACCCATGATGAAAGTGACGAGAATAAAGTTGTCATTGAAGCGAACTTCATGCCAAGATATGGTTTTCCGACGAAGCAATATTTACAAGGTTTGGGAATGTAAATTGTCAAAATTTAAGGTATTTCCAGGCAACCAAGTGACGTCAATAACGTCGAGAAAACGTCAGCTTTTGGTTGAATATAGACACGTGTTTGAATATTACGTCGTATAAACGTCTTTTGTAGGTGATTTTAAATACGTAAGATTAATGATGTTAAAATTCGTTTAAAAATACGTTTTCATTTCAGGCAGCCCAAGTCTGACGTCACAAAAATGAGAGGAGCTTTTCGGGTTAATGCTTATCAGTGGCGGCTCGTGATTTTTACAATAGGGGAGGCTATACCTAACTGTAAAATATCTAGACAAATTTGCACTAGCAAAAAAATGCGCCAAAAAATGTAATTTAAGGCCCTATTTTTGACCATTTTTTATTTACATTTCATAATATCATCATAATTCATAATTTCATGATATCATATCATTTTAAAAATAGTTAGTCCAATTGTAAAAGTTTAATACCAAATTTTGTGTCGTTTATTTGTTAACAATTCCATCTCTGTAAATAGATACCTATGCATATCAAAATAAATACAGATCTAAAGTTTTGCAGTCCATACAGGATGAAGCTTCACATTTTTTAAGATACTCAACTGAATTTTTTTAATTCTAAATGCGTAAATGCGGCCTACTGCGAATTCAAAAACACGATAAATTACCGATATTTTGCTTTGAGTTACAGATGTCGGAAAAAGTTATTTGAACAAGTTGTTCCAAATATTATTCTAACCCCACATACCAAATTTCATAACAAAATTCGCACTTCTAGATTTTTCATTATTTTTAGTCAGGACCCTAAAATTCGTTGTCCCGAGACGCACGCAACCACGCAACGGAGCCGAGAAGCTACTTTGCCTCCCTTGGTATATCTCCGGGCAACGTGTGATGGCACCGTAGATGCCACTGTTAGGAGACCGGGTCTCCTTAAATGCGCTGCGCGGTGCATCAGCTACGGAGGCTGCTCCACTTCTCGGCTCCGTTCATGCATCTCGGGATAACCCAGGGTCCTGCCTACAATAATAATAAAACTGAGACGCGACCATGCGTTCTAATGCTAATGCTCCGTGCATATGGATATTTAGTGATAATATGGAATTTACACGTTGTATAATAGTGAGAGTGCTTGTTGTTTTCGCGATTCATGATAAACAAAACAGTGTAGCGTGTGTAAACAATTTATGGGAAGGCTAAGCCTCCCTTGCCTCCTCTGACGAGCCGCCACTGATGCTTATAATGTTCAGGGTTACCAGGTATACTGATTTTTCAGCAGACCTACTGATTTTAACTCCAATTACTGACATATTGAAATCTATCAACATATAGGTAAATTTCTATGGAACGGGCTTTAAAAATACGAGATTATTTGGCCGCCTCCGTATTATAAAAATGGTCGTAAATACCAGGTCATAATTATGACCTGGTATTATTGGATTATTTAAATAAGGAAATCTTCATATAATTGGCTTTGAGAATTTTGAAACTGGCCGTTAGTACAGGTGGCCGATTTTGACAGGTGACCAACACAGGTTTTACTGTATTTACATGGCCTAAATTAGAATGTACTTATTTCTACTGATTTTTGAAAGCAAATCTACTGAAAAAGTAATAGCTGACCTGGCAACCCTGAAATGTTTTATATTGACGTTTATAAGCTTAAATTGTCATAAGAAATTTTTCATTTAATGTTTACGTGCTTTGTGTGGTAAAAAAAGACTTTTCATTTAGATATTTAGTTGAAGAAACGTGTTAATTGAGAGATTTTTATTCGTTTTTCTCAAGTGAGTAGTGAGTTAGTTTAATGCAATCATATGCAATAGTTCTTCTTGAAAACGGTTTGAGGTTATGTGTTTTGTTTTGGTGAATATTTTCTGTTAATGAACTAATAATTATGTGTTATCGACTTTAATTAAATTAATTTGTTAATAAATTATTTATTAGTTTATATGTTGTTTCAGTTTTGACACAGTAAGTCATAGCCTATAAGCTAAATTTAAAACAGTTAAATGAAAAATTGCAATACCAACAATACCATACGAATAATTATTATTGTGTATTATTAAAACCATAAAATGAAAAATAATCTAAAAAAAACGACATAGAAACTACGTTTTCTATATGACCTATTTAAAACGTGATAAAAATGACGTCAGTTATGATGGGACATATTCACGTGACTTTCGACGTCGAAAAAACGTCACAAACTGACGTGGTTTGGTGATAATTATGACGTCTTTTCAACGTTTTGTAAACGTTATATGGTTGCCTGGGTTGCAGCAGGGTAAAAAACGTGCAAAGATACAAGTGTATAAAACAATCATACGACCCGTTGTGATGTATGGAAGCGAGGCGTGGACGATAAAAAAGACAAACGAAGAGTTTGGGAAAGAAAAATCCTAAGGAAGATCTTTGGGCCTGTGTTAGATGAAGCATAGGACAATATAGGATAGGAACTAACAAAAAGCTCGAAGAACTTTACCCAGACCCCCAAATCATAGGAGAAATAAAGCCCAGAAGACTTCAATGGGCAGCACACCTCAGAAGACATTCTGACCAAAGATCAGTAAGGCTGGTGTGGGAGGAAGTTCCAACTGGAAGAAGATCACGCGGACGCCCTCGACTCCGGTGGCGAGATAATATAGCAGGAGACCTGAAAGCCATGGGCGTGGAGAATTGGATAGCGGATAGAGGTTGCTCAAGACAGAGTTGAGTGGAGGCATGTTGTCGAGTCGGCTAAAACCCACGAGGGGTTGTAACGCCAGGGAGTAAGTAAAGTAAGTAAGGTAAAATCATACTGATTCAAATCTATATGGATACGTGAAAACCATAATCAAAGACCACAAAAAATAAATGTATGGTCGGGTATAATGCGTACCTACTCAGAATTGGCCCGTTTTTTAGGGAAGGAAATTTAACAAGCGATAATTCTGAAATGCTACTTAGAAATGAAATTGTATCTGCCCTGAAAAACAAGTTTTGAGCCAATTTTAATGAGGTATGATTTTAGCAAGACGGATCTTCAACTTATTTTGGTGTAAATATTCGGCGTTATTTAGATAAGACATTACTCAAAAGATGACCCGTGTTGAGCTGCCCCCCCCCCACTTGCAAAAATTAAAAAACAAATAGCCCTGATTTATGAGCTATTTATGAGCTCTCATATTCCGCAAACTAAAAATTTTGAGCTCGTTCCACTGAGCAGGAATTTAATACCCTAGTGGGGGGGGGGCTGAGTCAGCCCCCCCACTACTTAAAAATAGGAATATTGAATCGGTTTTTGCGGCAGAATTACGAGCTATTTATGAGCTCTTGAAATTATATAGTTTCGATTTTTGAGCTCATCCCCTTCACCCCCAAACAACCCTTTAATTGATTTAACTTAAGAGAAAGATGCTGAGAAAACTTAAAATATATCGTATTGCGGATATAATTCCTATAGCTTATATACTCTAAGAATAAACTATTAAATCAAGGGCATTTCGATTATTGAGCTGCAACCCCTTCGCAAGAAAACCACCCTATCTTCCCAGCTTAAGAGAAAGTTGTACTTAAAATGCGTTAAACTAATTGTTTGGCGACTACATATCATTTAATAATTTATAAGCTTCCAAATTACGCGCATTTAGATCAGTAAATTGCAATTTATTTTGTATAGTGCAGTCACTAAAGGTAAAAATTAACGATTACCTTCAATTTCGGTGAACCTTCATCGATTTTCACGAAAATTGGTCAGTGGTTAGAGGATACGTCAAGAAACAAAGGTGACATGGTACCACCTTGCGCCTTTATCCTGAGGGTGGATACCGCCCCTTCTCGGGGGTGAAAATTATTTTATAAAAAATAACTGCACAAATCAATAAAAGAACAAATTAAAAGCAAAATTTATTATATAAAGTTAATAAAATAAGTCAATACTTTTTAAGTTATTAAAAATCAAAGATTTTAATTATTTGTGAAAAAAATGCATGTTTTGAAGAGGTTTTTTGTAAATCACTGAAAAACTGTAAGTTTTTACAAAAAAGTTAATAGTAGTTTAATTCGTATAGCTTATATTCTAAGAATAAACTCTAAAATCACGCGCCTTTCGATTATTGAACTACAACCCCTTCGCAAGAAAACCATCCCATATTCCCGGCTTAAGAGAGGGTTGTACTTAAAATAATTTAAATTAATTATTTGTCGACTATATATTGTTTAATAATTTATAAGCTCCCAAAATATACGCATCTCAATTATTGAATTGCCATTTTCTTTCTATAGTGCAGTCACTGAAGGTAAAAATCAACTATGACCTTCTATTTCGGTAAATCTCCATTCATTTTCACGAAAATTGGTGAGCGGATGTTGATACTATCAACTTTTTCTGGATCTTATTTTTGATGGGTATTTCTAAGTACTTTGACAAGTATTTAGTACCTAAGTGTTATAAAATGCATCTTTTCCCCGTTATTTAAGCTTGAACCCTTAGATTTGAACAGTCGCGGAAAAAAATATACATTTAATTACCAATAACTTACTTTAAATTAACATTAAAGGTTTTTCAAGTAAGCAATTTATTATATTTTTTATTAGCTTCAATTTTAGTGATGAAAACTTTTTTGTAAAAACTTAAAGTTTTTGAGTCATTTATGAAAAATCGCTCTAAAGCATGCATTTTCTTTCCAAAAATTAAAATATTTGATCTTTAATAACTCAAAAAGTATTGATTTATTTTAATCACATTATATAACAAATTTTGCTTACAATTTGTCCCTCTCTCGATTTGTGGGGTTATTTTTAATAAAGTAATTTTCACTCCCGAGAAGGGGTGACATATACCCCAGGCTAAAACCCCAAGTTGTTATTGTCAATTCGTGAAAATAAATGGAGATTTACCGAAATCGAAGGTAATAGTTGATTTTTACCTTCAGTGACTGCACTATAGAAAGAAAATGGCAATTCAATAATTGAGATGCGTATATTTTGCAAGCTAATAAATTATTAAACGATATGTAGTCGCCAAATAATCAATTTAAATTATTTTAAGAACAACTCTCTCTTAAGCCGGGAAAATGGGGTCGTTTTCTTGCGAAGGGGTTGTAGCTATATAATCGAAAGGTGCGTGATTTAAGAGTTTATTCTTAGAATATAAGCTATACGAATTAAACTACTATTAACTTTTTTGTAAAAACTTACAGTTTTTCAGTGATTTACAAAAAACCTCTTCAAAACATGCATTTTTTTCACAAATAATTAAAATCTTTGATCTTTAATAACTTAAAAAGTATTGACTTATTTTATTAACTTTATATAATAAATTTTGCTTTTAATTTGTTCTTTTATTGATTTGTGCATTTATTTTTTATAAAATAATTTTCACCCCCGAGAAGGGGCGGTATCCACCCTCAGGGTAAAGGCGCAAGGTGGTACCATGTCACCTTTGTTTCTTGACGTATCCTCTAACCACTGACCAATTTTCGTGAAAATCGATGAAGGTTCACCGAACTTGAAGGTAATCGTTGATTTTTACCTTCAATGACTGCACTATACAAAATAAATTGCAATTTACTGATCTAAATGCCCGTAATTTGGAAGCTTATAAATTATTAAATGATATGTAGTCGCCAAATAATTAGTTTAACGCATTTTAAGTACAACTTTCTCTTAAGCCGGGAAGATAGGATGGTTTTCTTGCGAAGGGGTTGTAGCTCAATAATCGAAATGCCCTTGATTTAATAGTTTATTCTTAGAGTATATAAGCTATAGGAATTATATCCGCAATACGATATATTTTAAGTTTTCTCAGCATCTTTCTCTTAAGTTAAATCAATTAAAGGGTTGTTTGGGGGTGAAGGGGATGAGCTCAAAAATCGAAGCTATATAATTTCAAGAGCTCATAAATAGCTCGTAATTCTGCCGCAAAAACCGATTCAATATTCCTATTTTTAAGTAGTGGGGGGGGGGCTGACTCAGCCCCCCCCACTAGGGTATTAAATTCCTGCTCAGTGGAACGAGCTCAAAATTTTTAGTTTGCGGAATATGAGAGCTCATAAATCAGGGCTATTGGTTTTTTAATTTTTGCAAGTGGGGGGGGCCAGCTCAACACGGGTCAAAAGATGAATAATTGGTGAATTAGGTAGTATTGAATGACCTCCTCGTTCACCCGATTCAGGGCCTTTTTTACCACTAGGCCCGTGAGGCACCTGCCTCAAGCCCGCATTTTAATGGGGCCCGGAAAGATCACCAAAAAAATGTTTATTGAAATAACAAAATGAATTTTCAAAATTCTTTCATTTTACGAACAGGGAACATGAAAACAATAAGAGATATATTCATAAACCATTTTTATAATTTTTTTAAAAGGACATGAAAATTTTACAATAAATAGTTTTTTACCTATTTGTGATTGTGATATTTTAATTGCACAACTATCTATACTTACAAAAAATGCTTATAATTTTGTAAACGATTTTTTTAACATATTGTTCACAGATAATAGTAAAACAGTGGACTTAAAAACTAGGTATTGCCGAATATGAGAACGATATCGATGTTGATGATTTAGTGGAAGAAGTGGCACATTTTAAAGAACTTTACAACACATCTAATATCTTACAAAATCCACAAAGTGTGATGACTTTTTTTATTGAAAATAACATCATATTGACGTTGACATTATTTTCTGTAGAGACAGTATTTGTTTTATTATAATTATATTTAATTACCTAATATAATTAATTTTAGTTGTAGGTTATTTCTGTATAGGTAACTATATTTTAGTTTTTGGTAATTAAATTTTTTTATTGTTATCTATTATAATCAGTGGCGTAGCTAGGGTGGGGCGGGGGGGGGGGGCGGTCCGCCCCGGGTGTCATCCCTTTAGGGGTGACACCCGAGAGACCCGATCACAAAAGAATAAATCGTTAATTTGTGACTTTACTCACGTATCAATCTAAAGTTCGATATTATTTTGTGAACACACGAAACCACAGTATAAATAGGGACACTAGAACTTCTCTTCGAAAAATTGGAAGTAAAATCGTAAAAAGAAGTAAAGAAGTAAGAAGTAAAAAAGGCGCGCATGGCGACCGCGCAAGGTTCCCAGTCGCTAGAGTACCACTCTCGCATTGCTGGTCGCGTAGAAACGTACAGGTTAACTGCCGGTAGTACTTCTTGAGATCAAAGTGCCTGCATAGAAGAAATTTTACTGTTTAGTATTTTATCTGTTTTCATTAGCTGCTAGGAAGTGATTATTAAACACAGCAAAACATCTGTTAAGCGACTTTCCATAACGCGTTGAAGTTCTCAGTCACTGCGCACTATGCTGGCTGCGGTTAAAGTATTGGCAGAACATTTTTATAGTGTTGTTGCTTCAATTTACAAATTCTCTCATCAACAAGAAAATTTATACATCAGAGGTGATGCACATAACCTGATGCCCGCTTTGTATAATTAAAGGCATTGATCAATCAGCGACCAAAATAGGGGCACTTCGTCTTTATATTGAAGAAAAACGTAATCATATTAAAGTAATACATAGATTTTGCCACGACAAAATATGAGGACGACATTTCCACATAAAAACTAATTCGACATAGAAAACGAATGGATGATGAGTCAGCTACCTATATTTACACTTCGAGCCGAACTTCAAAAAGATAATATTATGTTGGAATGTTTTGACATTCAATGTTGAACTCGAAACCGGATCAGTCCATTCATATGACTTCATTGTTCGAGGCTGTGCAGACACACACTTTGCTTTTCCACGAACAGTGAACAGTTGAAATTAGTTGTTTCAACATTTTGTGACTGTTACCATGAAGAGGTATCAGAAGAAGACCTCCCGCTAGAAATACCAAGGCTCAGAAGACTTTTACAAGCGGCCAATATTACAGCATATAAATGGTTAGCTGTAGACTTTTTAAAATTCATTGTGGAATGGGATTTTATGGAATCTCTCCCAAACTTAATGGTCGCCTTAAAATTGTTTATGACCATTTTTGTATTGGTTGCTTCATGTGAGAGAAGTTTTGGGAAGCTAAAATCAATCAAGAATTACTTGCGAGAAACAATAACGTCAACAAGGCTAAATAACCTCGATTTATTAACTATCGAACGGAGCGGTCAATGTTAGGAATAACTCTGCGAGACAAAATCAAAAACGAAGAAATCAGGAGAAGAACAAAGGTGACTGACGTCATCGAAAGGATAGCCAGGTTGAAGTGGAGATGGGCAGGACACATAGCCAGAACGACAGATGAGCGATGGATGAAGAGGTTACTGGAATGGAGGCCAAGAGAAGACAAGAGAAGCGTCGGTCGACCGCCTACAAGATGGACTAACGACTTAAGAAAGCTAAAAAAACTGGATCAGAGCGGCGCAGGATAGCTGGGGTTGGAAACGAGGGGAGGAGGCCTATGTTTAGCAGTGGACTTTTGAGGCTGGATGATGATGATTAACTATCGAACATGAAGCAACACAAAACATAAATATAGAAAATGTGATTTCAGAGATTGTTGCTAGTAAAGCTAAAAAAATATTTTAATTCATTCACAGAGTGTAAACCAAAAAAGTAAATAAACTAATATATAGAACTGCCAAGAACTAGATAGTGGTAGCTCAAGATAGGGAGACATGGAGAAATTTAAAAGAGGCCTATGTTCGGCAGTGGACGATAGCGGTTAGACGATGATGATGATGATGATGATATACTATTTACTGAAGTTTCGTTGACTACAATTCTTAATTTTTTCATTATTCAAAACATACGGTTATCGGATTTTCGTTGACAACAATCTTTATTTTTAGGATTTGGGGTGACACCATCGATTACCGCCCCGGGTGTCACCCACGCTAGCTACGCCACTGATTATAATGTACCAATAATGCACTATAAACCTATTCAATTTTTACTCATGTTTAAAAATTTATATTTAAGACTGTAGGCGCAAATATTTTACGGCTATTCCTACTTTTTCTGTATTTACACGGCAAATTACGTGTAGTAAAATTCTCACTGGTATGGATAGGTAAACATTACTTGACAATATCATCATTAACTTTAGAGATGGCTTTTTCAGCATTCAGATGAACATCTTTAACAATAAAATACTTGGATCACAGAATATATCCTGGTGTATTCTCTGCTTGGATCTGGATCTTCCATAAATAATAAACAATAAATAACTTTTTATTAGGTTCACGTCTTAAATTAATAATTATTTATCAAATATACTATCAATATTATTTAATTAACCACTCAAAATATTCCCGGCACCATGGCAAATATTTAAAATTGGCAGTGTCTTGTCATCATATTCTATTCGACTCAGTGCGTTGTATGACAAAGATGGCGACTGTTCGATTTGGAAAATATCAACACGGACATGGTGTCCATTTTTTCGAATTCTGAAAAAATTAATAAATATTTTAAAAAAATTTAAACGCAGAATGAAAGACTAAATTATTATCAAAGGCGGAAAGTCCCTTAGAATAAATAAAAAGTTTCTTTTGAATGAGATATTTGAAATTAAAAATCACACTACATTTTCTTTTAGATTTTCACCCCTGAAACTTATCAAAATAAACATTATAGAAGATTTTAGGGACTTTCGGCTCTCGGTAAGAACGTAATCTTTAATTCTGCGTTTAAATTTTTCAAAAATACTTATTAGTTTTCTCAGGATTCGAAAAAAATGTATCCCATTTAAATAGCATTGGAGATGAAAACCTTGTACCGACCCCCTTAAATAGCGTTTATTTATTGTTAATAAAAAATTTAATTTCTGGTGCAACTATATTTGTATTAAAATAATTAATAAATTTAAAAAAATATTATTGTTATTAAATTATATTTAGGGGCCCGAAATTTGTGTAGTGCCTCGGGCCTGATTTGAAGTAAAATAGGCTCTGACCCGATTCGAATCCTAAAGATTATTATATAATATCTAAATAGATAGAATAATCTAATAAAATATCACATAACATTTCAAAACATGTTTCGCCGTTAATACGTTATTAATTATTGTTCTTACCTTAGAAAAAACTTCAGTGCAGCTTCTTTCTGTAGTTTACAAATATAGTGTCTTTCATCTCTATCAATTTCCAAACCCTGTGACGTAACATATGTCGTAATTAAGTAGTGCAAACTTTCGTGTATGGATTTAAAAACAATGGGTTTTATTAATTTGGCAACACTTAGTTTTTTTGTTAAACATAATCCCGAATAAATGGCGTCGTGTATGCTGTTAGTATTAGTTATGTACGGAGTGAAAATTCCTATTTCATAAAATGTGTCAAACTGAAAAACAAAAATAAAAGTTAGTATTATATACAAATTGGAAATAAATTAACTAGGGAAATTCCTATTATTAGTAAAGACCTAAAGGAGGCTGCTGCATAGCACCGACACCCTTTAAAATATATCTAAATGAGGCGCCCTCAATGTGGAGAAGAAAGTGCTGCTATTGGGCACCAAAATCGAAGAGGATAGATTGTACACTATACACTTCGCTGACGACCAAGACATTCTAAATGAAGACGACAGGGATATAGACTACATGCTTAGAAAACTGGAAGAGGATTACCTACACAAAGTGTGGTCTCACAATTAATATACAAAAAACCGAGTAGGTACTTAGTTGTAGGAGAAAAATCATAAAGCCTGCACATTGAAATGGGAACTATAAAACCAACTGAAACCTTCAAATACTTAAGAGTCCAAATAACACCAAAAGCAGGGAGTAACGAAAAAATACATTCCCGTTTTGGCCAAGTAAGATCTGCCACCAAACAGCTACATGGACTATTGTGGAATAATAAATAACAAAAAAAAAATAACAGAAGAATTTATAAAACAATAATAGAAAGTATTAATTTTCAAAAACAGATCAAAGAAACAAATAAAAAATTAAGGCCATAGAAATGAACTATTGGAGATCATGTTACCGGCTTACTAGACTTGATAGGGTGAGAAAAGAAGATATTAGAAGAGAAATGGAAATTGATCTAGATATAATAGACAATATCGAAGCCAAAATACTTAACTGGTATGGTCACCTTCAAAGAATGCTTAAAAATAGGTGGCCAAAAAGTAGTAAACAAATCAAAGATAAACGAGGAAATATAATTATTAAAGCAGAACATAAAATAATACAAAAATAATAAGAAGACTTCAAAAAATGGCAAAGCCGCTCGAAGTGATAACTTACCGATATATTTGATGAAGGCTGACGCAAAAGAATCAGTATAAATTTTACAAAAACTCTATAACAATATATGAGCCGACAAGGAGCTACCAAAAGAACCAAAAAAGGGAGATCTAAGTATGTACATAGTTGCTAGAATTGACGAGTAATAACACTGCTGAGGGCCACATCCAAAATAATGTCCAAGATAATATTGAACAGACTAAAACCAGTGCTAGACAAGAAACTAAGAAGGAACCAAAGCTGGCTTTCGTGTTATTCGCTTCACCATCACATTTGTACTCTAAAGTATCTTGGAACAAGCCAGCCAATGGCAAAAGTCTAACGTCTCTACTATAAACAGAGAACAAATGTGGAAGATTATGAAAATATATGGACTACCGATGAAATACATACATCAACCTCATCAGATTATTCTACAAGGGAAGCAGAGCCAGACAAGGACCTGTGGGAGAAATGGAAGAAGATATAGCTATACAAAGCGTATATTAACAAGGCTGTCTACTGTCCCTGACACTATTCCTAATCATAATTATAAATATACACATATTAATAGATGTATTATAAGAGTAGATGTATTATTGTATGGCGCAGAGACAGAAAGAAATAACTACCAAAAAATTACAAACCTTTATAAATAAATCGTTGAAAAAAATCCCAAAAATATGCTGGCCTGTTAAAATGGAGAACCATGGAGAAGAACCATACAAGAGAAAATAACAGGACACTAAAAGAAGGAAATGAAGAGAGAGAGAGAGAGAGAGAGAGAGAGAGAGAGAGAGAGAGAGAGAGAGAGAGAGAGAGAGAGACAGACAGACAGACAGACAGACGAACAATTGGACGGGACTCTGCAGAAAGCAACCAAACCACAAATATGTATTTTTCCTTTTTCCTATTAACAGTCTCATAGGTTGTAAAATACCCCGTAGATACTTGTGCAGAAAAGAATCAAGCCACATACGATATATTATATCGTCCTTTATGAGCGAAAGAACCAACCAACATTATCGTTGCAGCATGACCGCGTTCTGCAGAAAAGATCCATGTGGGTTGTTTCCTTTATGCAAATTCACTTAGGTTATTTTGCAGAAGGGAACCAAGCTACAAAAGTGGATTTTTTTAAGACAACTGTTTTTTTCTTGAATTCACGGGACTCCCAGAACAAATTATTAAATCCCAGTAATTGTATATTAACAATATTTTAGATTACACTCCTGATTATGTAACTCAATAATGGAAAATAAATGTTTGTTAACTTTGAATTCACTTAAGTTGTTTTGCAGAAGGGAACCAAGCCAAAAAAGTGATTTTTTTTAAAACAACTGTTTTCTTGAATTCGCAGGACTTCCAGATTTTGAAATCGAACAAATTATTAAATCTCACTAATTTCATATTAACATTTTTTTATATTATACGCCTGATTATGTACCTCAATAATGGAAAATAAATGTTTGTTAACTTTGAATTTACTTAAGAGGATCGGTACGTATTTTCGGCTGCAATGCTATTCAAATGGGGATTCATTTTTTTCGAATCCTGAGAAAACCAGTAAGTATTTTTGAAAAATTTAAACGCAGAATGAAAGATCACGTTATTAGCGAGGGCCGAAAGTCCCTGAGAACTTCTATAATGTTTATTTTAATAAGTTACAGGGGTGAAAAACTAAGAGAAAATTTAGTGTGATTTTTAATTTCAAATATATCATTCAAAATAAACTTTTTATTTATTCTAAGGGACGTTCGGCCCTCGGTAATAATTTAGTCTTTCATTCTGCGTTTAAATTTTTCAAAAATATTTATTGGTTTTTTCAGGATTCGAAAAAAATAAACACAATGCCGTGGTAATATTTTCCAAATCTATCTTTGTCTTACAACGCACTCATATCAGCCGAATATAATATTGTCAGCACATATTGTCAGTCAGACACTGACAATCAATGACAATTTTAAATATTTGACATTGCATCGGGAATATGTTGAGTTATTGATTAAATATTATTGAAATATAGTGTATTTGATAAATACTGGATTTAAGACGTGAACTTAATAAAAAGTTATTTATTGTGTATTATTTGTGGAAGATCCAAGCAGAGAATACATCAGGATAATATATTCTGTGATCCAAGTATTTTGTTGTTAAAGATGTTCAAAATTGTAAGCGTTCCATAACAATATATTATTAAAAAATCACTTTAACACTTTTCTTCTTTTCTCGATTGAGTATTAGTCTTTGTTGTACAAATAAATTATTACAATCACTGAATACATAGTTAGTGAAAAAATTATCACATTTATTAACTGAATTAATAATTTGCAATTAAAAAATAACAGTTATCCAAGAACATTCAAAACCCATCTCTTTAAATTAATGATGACATTTTCAAGTAGAATGACATTCTAGTAATGTTTACATATCCATACCAGTGTGAATTTTACTACACGTAATTTGCCGTGTAAAGACAGAGAAAGTAGGGGATACACGTAAAATATTTGCGAATTATGTACCCATAGCCTTAAGGCTATGAGTACATAATTCGCAAATATTTTACGGCTATCCCTACTTTTTTTTGTCTTTACACGGAAAATTACGTGTAGTAAAATTCTCACTGGTATGGAAACTGCAGATGTAAACATTAGGTTGACAGTGACATTGTCATTAGAAAGGTAGAGATGGTTATTTCGGTTTCGTTCAGTTTTTGAATGTTCTTGGATAACCTTTACTTGTATAAATGATGGGATTATTTTTTCACTAATTATGTATTCAGTGGTTACCATTATTTATATACTATACAAATAGTCGAAAAAGAAAAAAGTTGTAAAGTTATTTTAATAATGTCCTGTTATCATGGAAAGCTTAGATAAGGTTTGAACATGTGAAGAAGTGCGTTGTATAAATGTAGTATTACTCAATTAATTTATAAAGACTTTATTTATTTCTTTATTTGCTCAAATTAAAATATGGGACGTAGTTACAAGAAATGTGTTACTGAAAAGCGAAGAAATAGACGGTTAGCTCAATTGAAGTAAGTATTTTTTTACATAAATCAAATTAATCACTTTTGTATTTTTCAAATTAATTTTAAATTTATAGTGAAAATATGATCTATAAAATATATCGGTAAACCAATAATTTTCGCATTAAATTTTATTCTCGTTTAAAAGAGTAATATATGTTGGATTGCTGGAAGTTTTTGCCGATTGTAGATATGTTTGTGGTCATATCAAATGATCACATCAAATGATTTATTACTATGATCACTACAAAGCGTAGCGCCAGCCGTGTCTGCATTTCACCAATCATGATGGAATTAGTTTTCCATGTGCTTGTGATTTGTGAATTCACATTTTTACCAAATGATTAGTATTGTACATGAGTAAAAATGAGTGACTCAGATCCGAAGCGACAAAAGAGTTACGCGAGGATAAAAATGAACAATTGTTATTTGTTAATTTTCTTCACAATTATTAAATTTTATTTGATAAAAGAAAAAACCCCAAAAATTAAGAATCTTCTTCTTAGTTTGTAAATTTTTCTATGGCACACATTCATAAATGCTGCCATATTGTAACAAAAAAATACCTACGCCGAAGACGTCCACCCACCAACTTCACTTAAACTGAAGCAAAATACTACTAAACAAGCACATACTTCAAAAGCGTAGTACATTCTTTTATGTAGGCTTTTAAATAGTAGCAAATACTACGGAGAAAAGCAAATGCTTTTTAAGTGTAGTGAAATCTTCAAAAATGTAGTACGTACTTGAAGCATTAGCATTTACTACATTTTATGCCACCATGGGCACTTTACTTTATAGCTAAACGCGTACCTATTTACGGTTATCGGAAAAAACTCTTATAAAATAATACTTTTATTTGAACTTTAATGACTTGAAATACTTGGATTTTCCATAAATAATATATAAACAATAAATAACTTTTTATTAATTGTACGCCTTAAATCAATATACAAAAATGAAGACAAAACTCTTGCTGCAAACTATCGACCTATATCTCTTATTCCGCATATTTCTAAAATATTTGAATTATTATTGAAAAATAGGCTTACAGCATATATCAAAAAATATAATTTAATTTCCCCTCATCAATTTGGTTTTAAGCAAAATACTTCCACTCAAGATGCCATTTTGAATTTAACATCTAAAGCATATGAAGCACTTAACAAAAATAAAGTTTGCTTATGCGTATTTCTTGATTTGGCCAAAGCTTTTGACACTGTTAGTCACAATAACCTCTTACAAATCTTAGAGAAAATTGGTATAAGAGACAACTGTTTACAATTATTTAGAAGTTACCTCTCTGAGAGACAACATGTAGTAAGGGTCTCCGAAGTAATAAGCGGACAAAGAAGTATAACATATGGAGTGCCACAGGGAACAGTATTAGGTCCTGTCCTGTTTAATCTATATATAAATGGATTATTTTCATTACAGAGTACAGGGCACATAATTGGGTTTGCTGATGATACAGCTATTATTTATGATGCTGAGAATTGGTATGAATTAAAAACAAAAGCAGAATGTGATCTACAACTAATAAAATAATGGTTTGACTACAAAATACTAACAATCAATTTTAAGAAAACTGTTTATCTACCAATATTTAACTCTAACTTGACCACTGATCTTTACAAACCCCTTCAAATATCACATAATAAACAAAAATTTTATATTAAACCCGTAACAAATGTTAAATATCTAGGAGTTTTTATAGATACACATCTAAAATGGGACTTTCACATTAAATATATCATTAAAAAGCTACAGTTTACCATGTATAAGTTTAAACATCTTAAAAAACACATACCTAATATATACCTTCGCACACTATATTACGGACTAGTAGAAAGTCATCTCCGTTATGGTATACTGGCTTGGGGAAGCGCCCTAAAAACACACATTCTCCCACTGGAAATCATACAAAGAAGATTTCTGAAAATTATTATGTCTAAACCATACACCTACTCTACAGATAGATTATATAAGGATAGTAATATATTTGACTTCAAACAGTTATACTTTCTTTGTGTGTCTTTAAAATATCACACCATGAAAACAGACAACAATTTACCATCACATGAGCATGATACAAGAGGCAAACACCTTTATATGATTCCGAAAATGACAAAGTCCTTCTGTCAAAGAAGTTTTCTATTTCTAGCCCCAAAAATATATAATCATATCCCCAATGATATCAAAAATACTAAGAATGTGCTTCTATTTAAAAAGAAATTAAAATCATTTCTGATGGAACAAACAAGAAATTTTTGTGACATCATTATAGTAGCTTAAATTTACATACATTAAAAAACAAAAAAAAAAAAATAAATGAAATTCTAGAGTCACTACCAATTTTTATACCTATATTTAAATTTTATATTGTTTTTAAACTGATTTATTTTGCTTATTATTTTTATCATATTTAATAAAACATGCGTATATACACCATTCTTCAAAAATATTACTAACTAATTGAGCCATACATAATTGTTTAAAAAAAATTAATTATTCGTGCTTTATTGTTAAACTAAGTATTTATTTTATTGTTTTCATTATATTATTTATTCTACGTATCATATTTACTAAAACATAACTGTGTATTTACAATTAAAAAAAACGTACCTATTTATTGTATTATATTATATTGTATTATGTTGCTATTCATGTTATTTATGTTATTTACGTTAATATGTTATTATTTATTATTTTATATCATATTTACCGAAACAGGTGTATCCACACCTCTCGGATACCTTCGGGTTAATTTATTCACTTTAGCTGTAAATATCTAAAAAGATTGTACCTATTATTGTTGAATAAATTATTATTATTATTATTATTACTATTTTTCAAATACACTATCAATACTATTTAATAAACAACTCTTTGATTGATTTTATTATCATCGTAAAAGCGTTAAAAAGCAGTAGCAGAATGAACTGCTATATCAAAATAGAGGGTCGGACACATCTCTACTTGTCACTGTCTTGAGTCTTGTCATAACATTATACTCGAATGAGTGCGTTATATGACAAAGATAGCGAATGTTCGATTTCCACGGACATGGTGTCCATTTTTTTCGAATCCTGAAAAAACTAATAAATATTTTTAAAAAATTTAAACACAACATGAAAGACTAAATTATTATCGAGGGCCGAAAGTCCCTTAGAATATATAAGAAGTTTCTTTCGAATGAGATATTTGAAATTAAAAATCACACTACATTTTCTCTTAGTTTTTCACCCCTATATAACTTATTAAAATAAACATTATAGAAGTTCTCAGGGACTTTCGGCCCTCGCTTATAACGTAATCTTTCATTCTGCATTTAAATTTTTCAAAAATACTTATTAGTTTTCTCAGGATTCGAAAAAAATGAATCCCCATTTGAATAGCATTGCAGCCGAAAATACGTACCGATCCTCTTAAGTTGTTTTGCAGAAGGGAACCAAGCCACAAAAGTGGATTTTTTTTTAAAACAACTGTTTTCTTGTATCAAGCAGTATAAGTTAAATCAAATCTAATGCATATATTGACGATTTTAATGTTAAACCATGATTATTTTTAATAGAGAATTTTAAATTTTATCGTAAAGTTTTTGGCTAATATCTCAGTTTTAACAAAGTGTGGTTTGGATCCTTTCTGCAGAATCCCGTCCAATTATAAAAAAGTACACGGATTACACAATTCAAGAATGAATCGTTTATATAAGTAGATATTACAAGAATATAACATGACAAGTTGAAAAGTAGTTATATTATGAAGAACCATACCTCAACAACTACAAAGAATGTTCCATTCTCTTTCCACAATTCACACGGTGACATAAAGTTAATGTTGCATCTTAATCTCAAATGGAGTATTTTAAAGCCGTTCGAGAGACAATTACTAGCGTAACATAGTTGTTCGTGGTTTCTGTAAATGCTACTAATAAATCCGAGATCCAAATAATTTATATCAACAAGAATATCTGGCTGAGATTCTGATTCCCCCATTACTTAAAACTTATGTATCTATATCAAACAAATAGCTAAAAATTTTATAGGTTAAAATATTATTTACTTTTAAAGGCACCTGAACGACAAATCATTAATGTGTATCAGTAATTAGAAACAAAAAGTTTCAAGTTTTTAGATAAATAGTACAGTTACTGAGTTTGGTATAGTCGGTTCGCTAAACTTAGACACAACTGGCTAGTGATTTTGAGAGTGGCGAAAAATGGGACAGACTTATGTCTAGCAGACAAAAGAGGTTTTTGCATGATGATGATGATGAACTTCTGCTTGAAATACATAGGTTTCCAAACCTAACCGGATTTCTATCCTTAGTCGTGTGCTATATATACCAACCTGTGTACCCTATTTCTAATTTTTTGTCCAGCTATACCTTTCGACCATTAGGTCTATAGGCTCAAGCAGAGCTTGACATGCTCGAGTAAGGTTAGTTACAATCGGATATCGCCGTTTGCAGAAATCCCCATTAGAGATTAGTAACTGGCCACCCATTCAGTTCTCGGCAAAAAAAATCACACCTTGACTTTTGTACTGATATATTTCCAGTTTTTGTGTGCCAGAAATTTGTATTTCACCCTATCTCATCTGCTACATACCTACCGCAGACTCATTTTGCGCCATTCACCCAGCGGTTTTGCGGCAAAAGTCTTCTGGAATGTGAGAGTAGGATATGTTGGTAGGGTCAGGGTCCTATTTTTATCAATTTCTCGATTTTATTTTTAAAACCTTTGACTGCTTCGATCTAAACAGTATACATTATTTGGAGTTTTATTACAGCATAAGTATAGGCAACCTTGCCTAGACCCTTTTTTCGTAGCAATGTTTTCTTTTGTCGTTAAAAAGCAGACATTTGGTTGCTATAATTCACACCTTTTTAAGCTTTATTGCAATCATGTAGAACTTGAGGTCTTAAAATATAATCCACTGGTTCTCCACTTTTTGTTGCAGCAATTACCTTAATTTTGTCTTTGTTTTTGGTGTCAATTCACCATCATCTTAATTGTCATTATCAGATGGTGGTATTCGTAAACCCTGGCCTGCCTTAAATTATTCATCACTTCAATCCTTCCTAAATCTTCCTCCACATCGTCCAGATATCCAAACTCTTATTCATCCTTCCTGTCATCTGCTCTAACAGCCAGGCAGCGCTAAGGGTTTTGGAAGCGCCCAGGATGAGCTCTAAGCTTGTTCTTGAGTACAAGAGAACACTGGATGATGTTGCTCTGACTAACAAGGTTGGTATGGGTACCAGGACACACAGGTGTGGAAGGCAACGAATGGGCTGACTCCAGGCTCCAGGACTCCTGGGCCAGTTGTGAAGGTTTAAGAGAGGTTAGGCTTCACATTTATATAGACAATTATTGAATAATTTCCCTTGACAGATCCTTTTTGTTGCTAGAGTAGCACAATAAAAAGTTTGGGCGATCTAGTAAACCTTTTACCAGAAGAGAGCTTGAATAAATATTATCACCATATGAAGTCATCTATACATCCATCATGGCATCTTATAAGCTAGGAATTAAATTTAACACAGTTTTCTGTAAATGGTTTTAGTCTTACATATTTTTTCTTTTTTAAAGTAAAGCATTAATTTATAGGTGCATCTGCTCACTATACAGAGTTTATACAGGGTGTCCCGAAAAGATTGGTCATAAATTATATCACACATTCTGGGGTCAAAAATAATTCGATTGAACCTAACTTACCTTAGTACAAATGTGTTAACCCTTTGAAGTTACAAAATGAAAATCGATTTTTTTCAATATATCGAAAACTATTAGAGATTTTTTATCGAAAATGGACATGTATCATTCTTATGGCAGGAACATCTTAAACCAAAATTATAGTGAAGTTAGTCCACCCCATAAAATTTTTTTATTAGTTTTGTTCCCTTAAACCCCCCAAACTATTGTGTACGTTCCACTTAATTCATTATTGTATGTAGTACCATTAGTTAAACACAACGTTTTTAAAACTTTTTTGCCTCTTAGAATTTTTTCGATAAGCCAGTTTTTATCAAAATGCGGCTTCTTTTTTAATATATTTACATAAACATTTTATGGGGTTTTGTTCCTTTAAACCCCTAAAATGTTTGTGTACGTTCCAATTAAACTATTATTGTGGTACCATTAGTTAAACACAGTGTTTTTAAAACTTTTTTCCTCTTAGTATTTTCTTGACAAGTCACCTTTTATCGAGATGTGGCTTCTTTTTCAAAATATACATAAAAATGTAAATTATAAATAAATTTTCAGATTATCAGGTCTCTATAATCGTACTTACAAATATGTGGTGGATTCGACAAATATTCAAAATGTGTCGATAAACACTATCTTATCGAAAAAGTACTACGGGACAAAAAAGTTTTAAAACATTGTGTTTAACTATTGGTGCCACAATAATAATTTAATTGGAACGTACACAAAAGTTGGGGGGGGGGGGGTTATTTTTGTGGGGTGCACAAATTTCACTTTAATTTTTTTTTAAGATGTTGCTGCCATTAGAATGCCACACGTTCATTTTCAATAAAAAAATCTCTAAGAGTTTTCGATATATGATAAAAAATCGATTTTCATTTTGCAACTTTAAAGGGCCATAACTTTTTTTGAGTGCACTATTGTATATGTAAATGACGTTCAATTAACCTATTTTTGACCCCAGAATCTGTGATATAATGTATGACCAATCTTTTCGGGACACCCTGTATAATTTAACGCTATTCTCAAACGACCAAGCTAAGTTATCATACTTTCAATTACTAGAATTATCAGTCATTATATTCAAGAATTTTATTTTTCTTTACTTTATTTGTTAAAAAAATATCTTTTTAATACGAAATCTTAAGGGAATCAGAAATTCGATCAAGAATCGAGCAATCAAATTAACGTATTTTTGAGTAACCAACGACTCAATCTTCAAATCCGATATCGGATAGTAAAATCTTATATCCACTCTATTCTTCTTGATGGTGCCGATGCTTGGACTGTTAATGTTGACTTATGACAAACAGGGACGCCGAGAGGGATGAGCGGGCCCCGGTAAGAAGTGAAGAGCGAAAAAATTGTTTAATTTTTATAGAAATAAAAGTATCAATAATAAATAATAAGAAATATTTCAAATATAACTTTTATTAAATTTTGAATATATTTTTATAATAGTGAAAATATGTACAATACCGGTACTTTTCGAGTTTTTTGATTGGCAAAGATGTCTATAATTTTCGAAAAATCACATGATTTTAGCAAATCATTCTCAATGCACAAATTTACTAGGGCAGTTAACCGATCCTGTTTCTTTGTAGATCTCATGGCATTTTTTATGCGAGAAAGAAAACTAAAGGATATTTTCCCTTTTGCGACTATCACCGGTAATGTGCAAAATATTCTTGACGCTATAACGACGTTGGGAAATAATGACTCCAATTTGGGATATTTAATTTTATTAAGTAAATCTATTGAAGAAAATTGAGATTCTCTTTGTACCTATACCGCTCTATCGTCTTCTTTATAAAACTCGCGCAATGTATCAATTTTTTTTCTTAATATTGGCGTTATCCTTATCTCAGAATGTTCATAATATGTTAAATAGCGAATGGATTTGAATTGCCGCATTAAATCTTCTGGTTAACTTGCTTATTATACAATCATCATCATCACTAGTGGCGTTACAGCTCTTTATGAGCCAAAGCCTTCTTCAGAACAATTCTCCATTCACCCCTGTCTCTGGCAACTCTTCTCCGTGCTCTAATTCCAATATATTTCAAATCATTTTCTAGGTTGTCTTGGTACCTAAGTCTCGGTCTTCTTCTTGCTCGTTGTCCGATCCGCCCTCTTCGGTCAAAAACTTTTCTGACTATGGCATTTTTCTCTCGTCTGATTACATGACCATCCATCTAAGGCGTGCTACCTTAATGAATTTTACAACGTCAGGTTCTCCAAAACTTCTACACAACTCACAGTTGTAACGCCTGCGCCACAAACCTTGTTCTTTTATGCCTACATATATATTCGTCTTAGTATTTTTCGCTTAAAACGTTTATACAATCAGTTATGCAATTATAACTACTGATATTATACAAAATTATCAGTCGCCTCAATACTAGGCATAAAAAAATAAGAAAGAAATGGGAAACTATTTTGCTCCACTTACGTATACCCACAACTTACGCAAAATATCCCACATATATTTGATTATCACGTTACTCGATTTTATTCCAGATCCCTAAGTCGCTTAAAATTAAACCATGGCAACTTTCCTGCACATTTAGCTAAAATTGGAATGCGTATCAACTCTCTCTGTTCATGTGATAACTACTCTACTGCAGATTTAAATCATGTAATCTTTAATAGTGAACTGTGAACTTAATAAATACCATACGAACGCACTAATTGCTACTTCAAGAGCAGAATGTAAGTTTACCGCTAAATATTTCACACCTACTAAGCTTCAACACCAAAACTATTAATGATAATGTCTTAAAAATTCTAAAATAAAAATTTAATATGACATCTTTAACTGGCAAATATCTGTGGCAAAAAGTTTATCTAATGCCATCCCCTCTTTGTGAACACACACACTCAATACTTGGCCCTATATTTCAAAATAGAGGTAAAGGTCATTAAATATAGCTGAGTATTAACTAAACGCATTATGCACATAAAGTGAGGATCAAAAAAACGGGAAAAATTACGTCTTTGTTCTGGTCGACGCCGCGGCGGGCCCCTTACATCCCCGGGCCTCGGTAAAATGTACCGACTTTACCCCCCTCTCGGCGGGCCTGATGACAAAGCTGGAAGCTTTTGAGATGTGGCCTTTTATAAGATATATTAAAAATACCATGGATCGATCATATTACGAACGAAATGGTGTTACGCAGGATGGGAAGAGACAGAGAACTTTTGACTACCATTAACTCTTAAACGCCCAAGGGTGGATAAAAAATGTCCACCTAATGCGTATTCCCTTATATCATATTTATTACGTGTTCCAAAATGTTTCAAAAATTATTTATTCTTTAAAAGACGACCCTTTATCGAATATTAATTTGGTTCTACCGATATTTTTAAAAATAAAAGTAATATCTTGAATTCAAAATATGGGTGGGCACAAAAAGTCCACCCTTGGGTATGGGTAAAGGTTTCTATATAATTTTTCGTTGGCAGAAACATAATGCACATAATTATTGACGTATAATTACATAATCGACATAACTATTGGCCACACTAATGAGGACGTAACGGAAGAATGTCGAAAAAATCGACAAATCTGAATTACTGACTTTTACGGGTATGTTAATTTTGATGTACATCGTGATTTTGTTGTAAGGTGTGTACATCGTTTATATTAATATTTTAGAAGATGCTGTGTTTACTATGCATAAGATTATTTCCATTTCTTCTGTTTAATTCATTTTCTAACATTTGTAACGACTCTCAATAAATATATTAAATATTTTCGAGGTGGACATTTTTTACCCACCCTTGGGCTTACATGGAACGTATAAAAGGTTGGGCGTTTAAGGGTTAAAAGCAGAAAGAGAGCATTTGGGGCACATAGAAACAATAAGTACGAGTTATTGCATCTGATAAGGGTAAGATCGAAAGAAAAAGAGGTCCTGGTAGAGAACAAAAATATCCTGGCTAAAAAACATTTGCGACTCGACCGGGTTAATCGCACAGACGCTTTTAAAAAATAGAAGATGAAAAAGACTATTTTAGAGACGAATTTGCAATAGCTATAGTCAACCTTCATTAGTGGCGTCGACACTAAAAGAAAAAGAAATGTTCATTAAGATCCCGATTACAATAACATACCCAGAAAATAATAGACGTAGGTACCTATGGTAATTCTGTTGATACCATATGAACTTAAAGAGTTGTAGATACTATCAAGTATAAAAAAACAATTTTTTTTTTCTCAAAAAGGAAAATGCTTTGGTAAAACTATGTCATTTGTAAGTTATAAACATTAAAAATTATATCTACTATATTTTATAGTTTTATGCTCAAAGTATTTTAAATTTAATATTTTAGTAAGATAGCGTTATTGAACCCTGTGCAATTGTTCGCATTAAGTATGTACATAAACACGTGTCTTAGCGTACTTAGATGCATATCAATTTTTAAATCGTTGTAATTTACC